>NW_010125014.1:6777-17593 GCF_000699245.1 Pterocles gutturalis
CAGGGTTGCAGAGTTGCATCAAGAGCCAGGCAAAGGAGTAGAATGTTGGAGCAGATGTGCTCAAGCCCTGCTGCCTGTTGCCCCTCTGGAGGAAGACTTGTCTAGATTGAAATACAGGTAGGGCACAGCTAGAGACAAGGATGAAGCAGAGGTACATCCTCACACGGGCTTGTAGTTGAACCACTGCCTGCATTGCTTTGTGGGAGGGGTGACGGGCTACCTTCCAGGCCAGGATGTCCTCTGGCTGCTTGCCCCTGGCCAAGAGGAACCATGTACAAGTTATCTAAGGGTGTGACACAAAATGTAGCAGAGGATTTCTGAAGACCTCCTGCACTCTGGGGGAGCAGATGTACCCTGAAGTGGAAAATGCCGGCATATTTCCTCTCAAAGCTCTGGTTTTCTGGCACGACTGCAGCCAAGATGTCCTGGTGGAATGTCAGGGCTTTCAGGGCAGCCAGGAACCAGCAGTTTTCTGCGCCAAGACAAATGGACACATACAGTTGCATGAAAAGTGAGAGTTGTCAGCCAAGTTCAGGAACACCACCGAGATCCTAGCAGAAGAGCTGTTGTGCTGATGTCTTTAAAATTTTAACACAACACACACAGAAAATGAGACTATCCAGACGTGTGCTTTATTTAACCAAACCACGATTGGTTTATAATTGTTCTCTCATGATCTTTTCATTTGGATACTGTTTGGTTAAATAAGAAATTTAGCAACAAATAGCCCTCAATGGAAACATTCAGGTTTTTTTTTTTTTTTACTGACATTGCATTTACATGTCTGTAAAGCCACACTATGAACAAGAAAAACACTTCTCCCTTTTTCTTTTAAAACATTAACTTTGCAGAAGACAAAAGTAATTTCCAATGGAGCTTACATGCAAGACTGTACTTATCAGATCTTGTGTTTAAGGACTTAACGCCCTTAAAAATTAATTTAGTCCTGCCTCTACCTGTTTTTCAGATGACAATATGTCCTTTTACTTCAGGTAACACAGGCATAAAAATGTTTTTTCTAACTGCAAAGCTAGGAAGGGAACACACTCACACTATGCCTTAGATACAAATATAGCAAAAGCTTCAGATTTTCCTGCATCTGTGGTCTCTGTTCAATGGCCAAGCAGCAACATTACAGACCAGTAAGAGCACAGATCACTTCCTATTGCAGTACTAGCATGCATGGAAGCAAGAGCAGCAATTTCAGCTTGTGGAGACACCTCTCACGCCTCAAATCCCACCTTGAAGCTTGACAAGTTTTGTACTGAGCCTATCCCATCTTAATGATGGCTTTATCCACACCATGCCAAGCTAAGAGATAAGGATATGTGCACCTTCTATTTCTATGCCAAGTTCTATACAATCAAAATTCCACACAAAATGTTATCCTGTGTAAGAATACTTAGATATTTATACAAAGGAGCTTCCTTACCCACCAATCCCTGGCAGAGATCAAGTTGCTTTCTGTTTGAAGTATAAAATACGGGACTTCTGTGCAAAGCCTGGGAAGCACAGCACCAAAAAGAAAAGAGAGAGTTAGGTCAGTAACATGAGCTGGTTTAGCTTGAAACAAGGATCTTCTGTGTGCAGAGCTGCAGTCTCCTAAGATGGGAAATTCAGTGAGTTCCTAGTCTAGGATGTAAAAACCTCATGGATATGTTACACAAAACACTCCCTCTACCTGTTCAAAGATTTTTAAATATTTTGAGTCACTTCATCCCAGCAGACATTGTTCCGGTTCGGGTATAATTCCAGTGTTATCATGTGCTCTGGCTAACCTGACACAAGCCTGGGCACAAATTTGTGCTTGACCTCCAACAGAATTTGGTCTCCAACATAAGCCACTGGTGCTCAGATGCATCACCATGGGTCTCCACGAACACCTCACTGAGGAGACAACGCTCCAGACCTGCCAGGCCTGCTCCTCCATAATTGCTGACAGGTTTCAGCCAAAAGAGGTTACAATGGCAGAACATAACTGTTCAAGCTTTCAGCTAACCTGCCTGATGTCTCCATGATCTGACTGACAATCGGGTTACAGACTAACTGATGGCTGCTACAGAAGTTCCTGTTGCTGTGAGGAGAGTGGATCTGAGAATAACTGTTCAGAGAGAAATTATGTTGTTATTTTTTTTCCTCTCACAAGTGCCTCTGGGGTCAAATTAATAACTTAAGTATCAAACTTACGTTTCACTCTAATGACCCACAAATTGCTCAAGCTAGTTTTCACACTGTTGGCTTCCCCTTCAGGCAGTAGCAGAGAAAGAGCAAACCCTCAGAAGGCAGTTATAGTAATTAGATACCAACCCCTACCCTTGGTGAATTTGGTGTTCAGTTTGCAGGCCATCAGTCACGGATGCAGCAAGCTACAAGCCTGCAGGCTGAATGGCAGAATCTCAGCGTTTCCTCTGCAGCACAGGGACTGAAGGATGTGCAGCATCCATCCTCAGAGAGCTTTGCTGGGCTAAGTTTGGCATTCAGAGCAAATGGCAGACTTCTTCACAAGGCAGTTTTAGAGCAGCAGAACGGTGGACTGAGAGGCAAGGGAGGTTACAAGGCCATTCTAATACTTCTGGGGCAGAGGGACACCTGAAGGGCTTTGTAGAGGCAAGGACTCACGTTAGCCTTTCCCTCTCAAACACCTCTGTGCTGATATAGCTGCCTCAGCCACAGTGCCCGGCACAACCCAGCTCAGGCCCCTAAGGACTGCACTCTTCCTCTGCCTGCACATCCCAACCTAACATAAACCATCTGCAAGACTGAATTATGTACAAAACTCTGAGAAGCAGGGCTGCTGTTCCCAAGCTCTCCTGCTCACTTTGCAAAGGTGCCTCTACTCCCCCAGTGATTTTCATGAGTTTTGCAGAAAGTCAGCCCTTCTAAGAAATTGGTTAAATCTGACAAAATATAACAGCTATAACATAACTTAGCTAGGAGATGCTAACTGCTCTCTACTGAAATTCTCAGATAACTCTATACTTCGCTCTCAGGAAGATCTGATTGTCAATATGTTGATCAGTGGCTCCGTGAGAACAGAACTGCCAGCGCTAGTAACAGGCCAGAGCTAACAGGCCTTACCTAACTCTGCCAGTCCCCTGTCCTGGCCTCCTGGACTTGTTATCCTTTTGTTATGAGAACTTGCTCTGTGACCAGCACTCGGTACCAGGTGTCTCTTGGTGTGATGTCAGTTTAAGCGTGGGATATCAGCAAAGGCCTTGGAAATATGGGCACAAGCAGAAAACAGGTCCCAGAACTAAAAACAACTCACTAATGGATAGTCAAATTACTGATCATGGCAGAAGCTCAGCCTTGAGAGCCGGGAAAAGACTACTCTAAGTACAATAAAGAATAGACTAAACAGTTAAGCAGGAAAAAACCAGCACAGCAACAGGATAAAGCACCTGCCACTGCCTGTAAAAGTAGCAGCCTCCAGCGTAACAGTGGTATGTGGTCCATGGGACAAGGGTCAAAGCCTAAGAACTGTCTAGAAACTCAGAAATCTTCTGAAAAGTCAAGATCATGAATTCTGGGGAGAGGGATCATCGCCATGAGAACTGTCATCATGGAATCACGGTGGGATCATTGAAGCTGTGAGCTCCAAGGACACCAGCTCCCCCTCCTCCCTTCACCTGCCCTCCCCGCCCTCTCTAAGCATTACTGGGTATAAACTGAACAAGGCTGGTTATGATTTTGGGCAACAAATGCTCCAAAGGCAATTATGAAACTCCATGTACCCCAGCTTCCAAAATGACAGCTGATACAAGGAGTGTAATCTCTGGAAGCATTAAGGCACACCTAAATTAAAGTCTAAGAGTAGTCTGCTCAATGCTAAAACTATTTGCTGGCTATCAGCTGTAATCATCCTCTTATATAAGATAATTCACTGAAAGTCACTTACATGTGGCCTCTTCCACTGCAAATTTCGGGGAAGTTTCTTTAGCAGTGCTCCCGTTCCAATAGAGCTGATGTGAGCAGGGAAGCTGTCATCCGTGAACAGGCATTTGTTCTTCAAGCACGTCTCCAGCAAGGCCTGGTAGTTCTGCTGGATGGGTGGGGTGTGTTTTTGAAAGATACTCCTGCCTAAAGGCACAGGTAACTTCTTTTTTTTCAAGCATGGCAGAAAAGGCATGGCAATGTCCACAGTAACGCCAGGATAATTTTTTCCACTGAGGATTCTGTAGGGATCTCACCCTGCACAGTCCTGCTGGAAACTCCTTGTTTCTTGGGATGAGGTGTGTCTTCTCCAGAATCAGAATTCCTGATCAGTACAATAAGTCAGTTTAATCATGGTTTTTAAAATTTTCTCTTTAACTAGCAGGGGCAAAGGGAGAAGGGGGTGGCACTCCCAGGAGAAGTGCAGGACCTATCTGATTCTAATCTACCACCTATCCCTGCATTTTCAAGGCTTTACATTCGCTGTAGATCTGAGTGATTTCAAAATGGGTGACCCCACTGACTTTTACTGGGGCTTTGAAGCCATAGACACAGCTATTCTCAGTCTCCCTCTGGACTACTTAGGCTCTCCAGGATATTTTCATAACACGGTGCAACATGAATTACAGACTTTATTCAATCACATTCTGGCATGTGGACATGTCCCCTCCCAAAAAAAAGAAAAATAGCAAGACTAACCAAAGGCTAACAGTAAAATGGAATACATTAGGTGTTACAAAGCCATTACTCACAGCCCTCCAACAGTTATTTTGCCCTTTTTCCTTCATTTTGGAGAATGACACAATCTCTCCCATGAGATCACATTCCATCTCGCTGATTACCACAGATTCACACATGAAATCGCATGCTGAAATATTTTTTTCTCGTAACATTCAAGACAGATGTTTCTCATCCCCCACTGAAAACAGCAAGGAGGGATTTTATAGCCCTTTTTTAACTTTAGCAGCTATTCTAAACACTAGCAGCCATCACTTTTTGCTGCAAGTGGTGGGCTCCTGGGACAGATCATGATTAAAATCTCAGCAGGCGAATCATGCCCATCAGTGGTAACAAGGTGATCAGAGCCTTCTCATTACAGTGTGGACCGAAAAAATGAATCACGCTACAAAGTTCAACAAATGGTTCACATGCCATAATGATACAGTATTTGGAAGGCTTTCCCACAGAGGAAGCTCTCTGAGACTCAGAATCACTGCCCCAGGCACCCTAGGAAACTGGTCTCAGTTAGGAACCAGTTGATTGTTACTCCTGATGAAGCTGAAGGTCACAAGTGTTCCCTGTGAGAAATCAAACAACTGCAGATTGCACCGTCCTCCCACACAGAGCCCTTATTTGTTATAAAACCACTCTACAACTGATCCACAAGGCTTGATCCTCAAGGGCAACCAAAAGAAAATCTTCAAAATATAACCCTGGAAACAAAAATTCAATTTTCTATTGTACAGTAGACATTTCAGACCTGAAAAGGGATTTAAGTGCCTAGCAACTTGCCTACTTTTTCTACAGATTAAAAATACTGTCTCTCCCTCCAAACTTCGCCTTTTTACAGCCATTGACCTTCACGGCTACAATAACATGAGCAACAGACAGAGAGATAGATTTAAGAGAGAAGAAGAAAACAGCCAGGAGACTGGCTGCACTTTATATAGACAGACAAAACATGTATGAAGAATTTCTCCTTTTGCTGCTCTCCAGGAAAAGAAGTGGTAAGCAACTGACATACTTTGAGCTACAATGAAAAGCAAATACTTGAGACTTGATTCCTGGGTGTGCAGAGCATCCACAATGCCTCAAAAAATCATTGTAACCCTTCACCAGTTCTCACCTCAGTCTGGCATTTATTTGACAAAGAACTAAACTTTATAGATAGACCTTGAATCCCAGAGATAGTATGAAAAAAATAATGCTTTCAAAAAATGGAAGTTTAAATCACCTGAATATGTAGCTTTTTCTTCTAAGAAACTGAGCCAGCAACCCCAACTGTAACAGTATGTGTTGAGAGTCAATGAAGCAGCTACTTTAAATGTTTTGAAAACCTCCCAGCTGAACCTGCCTGTAGGTGTATTGTTTTAAATTCTTTTCCAAAATTACCTGGAAATCTCTGAACAAAAGATGCAATGAAGCATTTTATGTGTCATGAACAGTCACTACTTAGGCAGTTACAAGGTGTTACACCTCGTGTTTTAACCTTCTTCCTGCTGTCTGGCTGCAGTCACGTGTATGAGCCGGGGCTAGGCACAGTTGTATACAACTAGACAACTATATACATACATAGTATACAACTATCTACAACAGTATACAACTATACCTGGAAATCACTTCTACTCCACTCAGCAACGTTACTGAACCAGACTGAATTGGATTGTTCCACCGTGTCCTCTGGCAGCGGTGGGGCAGAGCGTGTGCACATCCCTCCCAGCAATTAGCATTTCTAAGGGAAAGCAGCCAAGTGTAGCAGAGAGAGGTTAAACGCTTTAGATGGAAGCCATGAGCCAGCAGGTTGGACGGATTTGATTCTCTATTCTTTGCAGATTCCCCTAGTTAGTATGTTTGCTATCTGATGCAAGTCCTTCCACTACATTAGCTTCCTATGATCTTCCTGACCTTTCTCAATATGTTAGATGCTATGAAGGGGCCTTATCCCTGTCTTAAAATGAGAATCTGAAGAATCCACAGAAAATCCTTCACTTTCAGTAGAAGTAACTGGACCGTGAAAGAATTCTCTGAGAGCCTCTTACTCTCTCTCTGAGAGGATTTACCTCAGGCAACATTGGGGCAGTGGGCAATTTGAGGGCTAAACCTGGAGCTGACAGAGCTCAGCCCAGCTCCTTTGATTTCATGAAAACAATCAGTATCTGGGCTGAGAAGCAGCTCCTGATTGTGTGGGACAGAGCAAATGTTCGCACGCAAAATAATAAATTTTAGGGTGAGCAGACCAAACACTGCAGGGCTATCTTTTACAAGCATTCTCGTAATACAGCAGAACATTAGCTACAGAAATTAGCACTCATTGTTCAAAATGGAAATGTGGCTGTATTAGGCTTTGTTAATCTTTATTAGTTTCTAAACACACAGTATGAAAACAGCACTTGCAGGTACAACCTCAAGTCTTTGATTAAACATAGTGGCGTGTGTCAGAAATAAAAACTCAAAGCTGACTCCCACTCTTCCTGTGGGCTTTTTAGCAAATAGAAATATCCTGAAAAGAAGCATTGAACTGTATTTGCTCACAAAATTAATGAATGTACAGACAGGTGGAGGACCTTGCTCTGAATTTCCTGTGGTTAGATTATTGGCTCAAAAGCTGATGAACACCTTCTAGTGATGAGATTTTCAAGGCTGAGCAGTGAACCTGCCCCAGAGCCTCTCACTAATGTTAACACGAAGTCTGTAGGAAAAATGCCTGGATGACTTTCAGAACTTCAAACAATACCTCTCTGAGCAAAGATTCACTTTTAAGACTCTGATTGAGAATTTAAAATACATATTCTTTGCTGTGTAAATTGTCCAAGCTACATCGAAATCAGTGAAAATACTAAAATCCCACCTACCAAGATCTGTTCTTTAGTACTTAAGGTTACAACATCCTATTCATAATCATCCTAGTCATTGGAGATTCTGATTGCCTACAACTGCTGTTAAAGTCAGATGAAACTTTTGATCTCTGCAGAATACTTTGTGATCAAGTATCAGCTAAACCACCCCTAAACAGCAAAACGGAGAGAACATGGGTGTACAAAATCTGGCTTAGCTAAAACACCAGCCTGTATTCCCAACCATTTGGCAGGCAGAAGCTTTGGAGCTGTAACATGCAGGGCAGCTGATGCAGCTCATCTAGTTGCTTTACATCACACCCATTCTTCTCATGTTTGCTGATATGAACTTTTTGCCTTTCCCTTCAACACTTTCAGAGAAAAGTGCAGCAGCAGCTGCTGCATTCAGCACAGCCCACAGTGTCGTGTAACTAATACACCCATTTGATCCTAGAAGACAGCTTCATCTCTAGCACCGTGCCTCCAACAAGTGCTGACAGTTACATGTGCTTCAAACCCCTAGAAAATCCTAACTCTGTGCTGGCCACAGACTGCTGAATGCCAGCACCAAATCCCCCTACATAGCACTTGGTGTTTGATGTCCTACCTTCTCCAGGTGTATCCTCACAGCCAAGGACAATTGTTCTGCTGGTAGTGATGCCTACTTCTTATAAATATGTTATCTCTACCTATGTCTGCATTTATGTGTATGCATGCATATTTATATATGTCTTGCCTACGTAACTCCGAGAGCTAGTCCTAACCTATCAAGCACTGTTGTATAAGGAGGAGGCGGGGGAAAAAAGCATATTGAGTAATGCCAGAAAATTTCTGAAGAGCCCAACACAAAATATTCCTCAGAAGACGTGAAAGAACAGGTCAGCCCATTGTGCAGACTACTGTTTGACTCACCGATCACTTCAGTGGATGGCAGCTTCCTTGTTCAGTTAGCCATTTGATTATTCAAAGCCCAAAACTCCACATCTCTCCATATATCACTAACACGGTATAGCAGGAAAAGATGTTCAACTGTGTCTTAATATATTTTAACAGGATTTCTGCTTTCAGGTAAGAAAAAGCTCAGAAAGGAAATACTCTCAAAACCCCCCCATTTTCTCAGAACAGGCGGGGCCATGACAGTCTCTCTACTTGGCCAATCACTAAATCATAACAATTTCTAAAAATAACATTTATGTAAGTTTGAGGGAAGTATATGTCCTATAAAAGACACAGTCAAAACCATCCAAGAGTTACAGGAGAAACCTCCAAGCTTCAGAGGATTTTTCTTTCTGGCATTATTACAGACACCATGTGGGTCAGTTCCCCTATGTGCAATACAACATGCTTTCTTTGCTGTAAAAATTTAAGGAGTGAACTCTCTGGAGGCAAGGATGCTTCCCACTCACTGTCTATACATTATCCAACTCCACGTCCTCTATTTCTGGTGGCACTTCTGGGTACCAGCACCTTGTTCCACCCCGGGCAATGAGGGGATAGGAGCAGCATGGTGAGGGTAGGGAAAAGGACAGCATGCATTAATCAAGCCATCTGAGAACAATGGTAGGAGAAACCTAATGGGAGGTATTTCAGAGGAATATGGAGGAACAGTGAGGGCAGAAGAAGGCAGAGTTTTAATGGCAAAGCAATGAGTGACAAAAGGGATAGACTACGCTGGAGACAATTTTATTCCTATGCCGCCTGGCAACAGCAGGCAGTCAAGAAGTTTGATCTAGCTGAACCAGAGGAAACTCTCCTTCCCTTACTTATCAAATTAGTGTATTTAGTTTAATTCTAGGGGCCTGGTGCACCTTCCTCTACACTCATCCGTTCCCCACAAACCCATCACTACCTGAACTTTTGACACAGCCTGTTTGGGTTTCTTACTTGGTAATAAGCCGTGACAGTAACTGCAGTGGCAGGAAGTGAATTCTACTGAACTACTACACTGCTCCCACAAGCTTCTTCAAACTGTCAAAGTGTTACGGTACCAACTGAGTCACCACCTCTTTTCAAACTCGGTGACTTGCTAACGTCCCCATCCTTAGATGAATTTTTGTAGGAAGTAAACCTGTCCAACCTAAGGCAGGAGATAAGCAAATATACACGTCACCATGACTTGATTTCACGTGAAACAAGTTTCAGTTATACAATGTGCTGTTTCACCCCCAAAAATTAGGTTTCATTTTGAATTCAAATATTCTGCGATTTAGTCCAGCCCCATTCACTTCCAGCAAAGTGGAAGTGAATCTTCTACAGCAAAGTCTCTCTCTTTCCTGTCAAGGCAAGCATCCAGCTAAGTGACTGCCAGCCATGTCACCAACAGCAGGGACATGACTGCGAAACTACAGAACTAAAAGTTTTATCTGTCATGGCTTGAGCAAAAAAGACATTCTAGTAGATGTCAGTAGCAGATCCCCATCTGTATCAGATACAGGTACCTACTGAGCACTGCAGTGCAATAGTTTTTTGTGCAGGGCATTCAAGAGAGAGCTTTTGCATTTGGATGGCTCAGAAACTTTCAAGAAAAACAGTCCTTCTTTCAGCAGCGACATTTTAAATGAAAACTCACCATTTGGAAAAAAAAAATAATTGGTTTTGTTCTTTTTCTGCTTTCAAAATTTAAAAAATTTAAACTATTTTTTAAAATTGCCTACAGATTGCACTGTGAGACCAGTGTGTCCAACAGAAAACCATCCATTAAAACACCCCTATTTAAGAAATTAAAAGGAATAAACAATCAAATCAGATTAAAATTTTCAGTTCAGATTCTGGCAAAAAGAAAAAATTAAATATACTCTAAACTTCCTTTTCTAATTTTACTTCCCTTTGGTTTTGACAAACTCTATACTTCAAGGTAAGGAGCGTCCTTGAGGAAGTCAGCCTTCCACAGAAACTGTGGAAGAAAACAGTGAAAAATAAATAAAATTGTGCAATATTTGTGAGTCACCTAAAGAAAGTCTATAAAAACTCTAAGTTTGACTGTGATCTCCCCCAGTGATGAAAGCGACTCTCTTCAGACAAGGCGAGGAAACATTTAGATATCAAGTAAATATGATTAGCACAACTTAATGATTAATATATATCTTATTCTTGTAAACATGGGACAAGTGTGCCTCTGCCGTACCTGGAGCGGTTGGCTCCTGCAGCTTGCACAGCAGAAACCTTGCTTTCCTCCCCCATTCATTGTTTTCAGGAAAGGCATCAAGGTGGTCTGGGGAGATTTACAATCAAAGACTTCCTGGCCTGACCTTTACTCAGCTCTGAGGATATCACAAGCAAGCACCAAAGAGACTCCATATATAGCTGTAGAAATACCAGAAAGGCATCGG
>NW_010125014.1:17624-18749 GCF_000699245.1 Pterocles gutturalis
GTGCAGCCCTTAAATGACTGAACTGACTAGAAAATGAAAGCGATTTTTCCCTACTAAACCAAGAATTCTTGCCAAAACACGTTGATTTCTACAGGGCCTTTCTTTTGAGGAGTTTTCACTGGAAAGGAGTAATCAAATTCTTAAAGCCAAAAGCCTCTATTTATAAAATGAAGAAACAAGGAAAATTAGCCTTAAGGAGGTTTCAAAACATTAATTCCACTTTCAGACTAGCTTTAGGCATTGGCAGCAAAGCAGAGAAGCCTGACCAGAAAACCCAGTCAGCTTGCTATTTTCTTCCAGAAAAAGAAAACCAGTCCCTGGAGTCATCGCTTGCACCTCGGGGGTCAGGCCACGCTGCAGGGCGTGCGAGCGCATGGGATCACACAACCAGAGCAGCCAGATGCATAGAAAGGGACCTGGATTGTTGTCCAGGCACATGGGGACACATGTGTCTTGAGGTGTCACATCCCCTGCTGTGAAAAAACAGCACTTTTAATGCACCTCCGCTTATGCAAGGCCCGGGCCTCTCCCGTCTGAAAATGGCTGGGAAAGGGCAGGCGCCTGCCCCACGGCGGGACTGCTTCCAAAACTGCCTCTTGCCACATTTCTCAGACCCGCTTGAGTGAAAAAGCCATTTGGAGATATTTTAGGAAAAATTCCCCGCCCTGTCCCAGCCACTCAGGAGGGCTGAGGAGAGCCCGGCAGCAGGGCGTTGCAGCTGATATATGGCCCTGGGGACATGCTGAGCCACGGGCTGCTGCTGGAAAACCCCCACAGGCTTCAGCCCTTCGCTTGGCAGCTGTCCTGTCGGCCCTAATTGCTGGAGAAATAAAGGAGTGGAAACAACAGTCTTATCTGCTTGAATAGTGAACTCTTCTGGTCACAGTCCGCTCTCTGCAAGCCCCTGAGAAGTGAGAGGCAGCAGCGCAGTCGACTCATTGGCTTGGGGAAGGGCTGGTGACCCAGCTCGTGGTGCCGACGTTCAGAAACAGCCGACTCCCTGTCACATTTGCGGACGCGGGGCTTTATTTTAAAGTGAGGGTGAGAAGGGGAAGAAAATGGCGGCCGGGCTGCAAATCCCCGTAGCGGCCTCCAGGGGGCGCTGAGACCCCCCTTTCCTCCACG
>NW_010125015.1:0-11922 GCF_000699245.1 Pterocles gutturalis
ATATTTTATATATATTTGCCAACATTTAAAGTGAGAAAGTATATTTTCCTCAATTCTTTCTCAAAACAAAGAACTGTGGATTTAAACAAAACAACACCCCTAAACAACCCCTCTCCTTCTCAAACCCCCATGAATTATACTTATGGCCCAAGCACTAAAGTCTAGTGATGCTTTTGAAAACCCCATTTCACATCCTCCTCTTTTCAAATGGTTACCCCAAACAGAATGGAGAGTAAGCAAGAGAAAAACCAAAAATAAAAGAAGTATATTTAAATATTACCCAGTATATAACAGACTGTACTTGTGTCAGTGAAGAACCTCCAAGAAAGTAAAGTGTAAGTCATACAAATGTAGCTCTGTTGACAAGTATAACTAATATTTCCTTGTAATTATTAAGATAATTTGAAAGGATGTGAACACAAACAGGCTACATGAATGCAGTATATTAAAATCCCCCCCTCCCCCATAGCACATTACAATCAATAACAAGAAAATAAAATCTGAATAATACTAGAGGTAGCAGCTGTTTGTATTTTCTGTTATTCTGAGTATCTCTGGAGTCCAACCCTTTGAACATTGCTCCCCTGACAAAAGGCTTGTGTGCGATCAGCCGACATACAGCAGACGGGTAAGCTAGATGTCTGCAATAGTGTTTGAAGTATCTTTCCTACTACAATGGAAGTAGTACTTGTAAAGAAGTGCGTTGACGACCTGTATTAAATCACAGCTCACAAAGCTATGGCTGTTTGCTGTTTTACAAGCCACTTAAAAAAAAAAAAAAAAATCCACAAGGTGTTTAAGTAAGCTATGCAGTTCCACAACATATAAATAGGGTAAGATTCAAGAGTTCCATATAACCTCTAAAATGTATGCTAGCTGAATATTAATGGAGTAACAATAATATTAATCATGGTAATGCCTTAGTTCTGGTATCACAAGAACGCATTTCCTTCATATGGGACGATTCTTCCAGGATGTTGGTGGGATCTCTTCTATGTCTGGTAGAAGTGATGGTAGTGGTGGTGGTGCTCATGGTGATGGTGGTGTTCATGTCTTTGTATCATTTGTCCAACTTGGCCTTCATATAAAATGACTGTGGGCAGGTCTCTCACGTGCTCCTTTTCCACAACTGTCCCTGGAGACTGGAAGGTTTTGCACATTTGGTGATTTTCCTTTGCCCTCTGCTTATGCTTCTTGTGAACCTGTTGAGATTGCAAGGGGAGGTAAGGAAGATTCTGGCCCATTCGTGCATTTGGGGAAGCCATTGGCATGGGTGCCCCTTGAAAAGGTTTATTTCTAACTGCCCTTCCAGGATGCACAGGGGCAACGTTTTTGCCCTGGGCCTTGGGAGACCTCACAAAGTGCTTGTTTGAGTCTTGGTTCCGGAGCCTCTGTTGGATTTCTGCAATCTTGGCATAGGAACTTTCGGCCAGATTGATGTGGCTTGGATCCACCACTTGACATTTCCTATGGTGAGCATGGAAGGTTTCAGGTTCATGAGAACGGGATCTAGTCTGATTCACAACTCTGCTTGGTGGGTCATGTTTTTGAGCTGCTGGAGGAGATCCTAGGAAATAACAAGCTGCGTTAGTCATCTAGTATTTCAAAGTTTTAATTAGTAGCAGGCAGTTGGCAGGGATAGCATTATTGGCAGAGTGAATTTTTCCTAAGGAAGTGAATGCAATTATAGCTGTCTAGTTTAATTACATTTAATAATTCCGAATAGTAAATAATACACACACAAATATATATATGTATCTATATAAGAGTGAGTGAGTGTGTGTGTATAAAAATCTTTACGTTACCTTCTCTTGGTCATCATCTATCTGAAATTCACCAAAATAACTGTGAGTGGAATAGCAAAATCTTGGCAGAGGACAAGGAAAGGGAAGAAATCCAAATCCCTTTAATTTGGGGACAGAAGCCAAAATTCCAGGTATGACCCTACATTCTCCTATTTTTGGGTCAGTAGTGAGTACAAAATAGGTGCTGGTATCATCTTGGGAATTAGATTAAACATCCAAAAATCAGTCCTTGCCTCACCCATAGACTAACCTCAATAATTTAGATGTAAAGATTGTTCTCCTAGGCTCACCTCCAAGTTTAGCTACACAAACAAGTACTTCAAAGCAGGCTTGCGGCACATTAGCCACTCCATTGTGATACCACCTTCCCCAATAATTATCTCGCAGTATCCACACAGTCCTATTCCTTCCAGTAAGTCCCTACAGACGAATCACACAGGTTCACAATTCACTGCCCCTGACGTGGAACATGAAACTGAAGAAAGAGAAGATGAAAAGGTTGCAACATAAATCACCAAATTACCTGGCCCAAACTTTGATGTGTAGTTTTCTATTCCTGCAAGATCCAAATAGTGGTTTCTCCTTTCAATGTTCTCATCAACACAATGACGATAGCACCCACTTTGCTCTGGATTGTTCTCGCTCTGGTGGTATCTGTCAGCAGGAAAGAATTTCTTTAAAGTTGTTATCACCATCTGCAAACCAACAACTAATGGCCCCTTTGAAGTGACAGGGGTTGCTCACAAAGAAACAACAAACGCTTGAAATTCTGGATGACCGGATTTGCTAAGCTGATAGGCCTGAACTGACTGTTCTTTCCCCCCGTATAAATCGACCCCGATGTTGCAAAGCAAAGGAGGCTTTCAAATTGCATCATGCCTGCAAAAACAAATAAAAATGCTCCTAGGGTTTATTACATTCTCTCTTGGTGCCAAACCATTCAACTGATTCTCCGATTTGGACATGCCAAAGAAAATCTGCTGTTTGATTCATGACTGTTCCCACCACGGTCAGGAAGCACTGGAGTAAGGCTCATGTCAGATAAACATTCATCTGTATCTGCTTCAGAAAGACAGGCAACAGCACAGGTGTAGTAACTAGAGAGAGCCTGAGAAGAGAAGGTGTTTGGTAGGACACCCAGAGATAACCGCTGCTTTCCAAAATACGATTAATAAGGTCAGATCAGCCGCTGGCTTCAGAATCGTGACTCCTTTTCTTGCTCAGCTTTGCAATTTTATTTATAGCAGAACTATTTCCTGAGAATGAATATCTGAAATACCATTCATTTATGAGGCAGAAAAAAATCAGGCAGAGGTTTACAGTATTTTAGTCCATAATGCCAAACAATTTAATTCAGCAATTTAAATGGATGTCTGCAGATATGAACAATATTTTCAATATAACAAACAGGATGAGCAGTAAAATCTTGATGAAGTCACTGCCTGTCATTCAGATAGTTCAGTCTCCAAGTCCACAAGACGACAGGCTTTGCTCTTTCTCGGTGTGACTGCACTGATGTCAGCCTAAGACCAGAATCTGGCCTGGCATCCTACCCTGGCTGCTAAATATGGGCTCTGTACTGTGTGGTGCCAGTACTCTGCTTTTAGTCTATTAACACATTTCCAGGTTTCCAGAGGCTGCTGATCCCGTTGAGCTTTGGCACAAACTGCTTTCCTGGTCTAGAGTAGCACTTGTTCAGGGACGTTACAGAACTGAGTCGCCTGTGTCTCTCCCTCAGACACAGGTCTACAGTTTCTTTGATAGAAGTCACAAGACTTGACCTACCTGGAAGATCATTTTTCTCTACTTTGAAAGAGGTAGAGTCTTCTGAATCAAGGAGAGTCTGCCTGGAAACCAGGTAAGCTTTAAAGACTCTGAGTCAGCTTTGAACTCCAGAAGTGACATGGGGTACTGTCAAAAAAGAGGGAATGTCCAGATATTCTTTGTTTTTGGATACATGGCCAGCTTGGTACCTTTCCTGCCTCAGACACACCTTCACAGGTTGTTACACTTCAGCAGGTCAACATGAAAGATCTCTGGGGCTAGGACCTGGCTAACTGAAGTTGCCAGGCATGAATTGCCTACAGAAACCACTGGGACTTGTGCACATGTTCTGAAGACAACGCACAGTTAGCCCAGAAAACACAGCACTGGGCTTGATCCAACACAATTAAGCAATCCTGTATACAGCACTGTCTGTTGAAAACTAAGTTACCAGGGAACCTGGTTTTCTTGTTATGTAATAAATTCCATCTCTCATCAAGACGGGGAAGAAAAACTACGCCAGGACTGCCAGAGCTCTGCATTCTAACAGCTTGCTTACATGCAAGAGGAGGTTCAACAATATTCATGCAAATATACAGAGTGAAGCAATTAAGTACTGATGAGAGACGTGCCCCACTGTCAAAGAGAACTTCACTTCTGAGAACCGAAGCGTCTGGCACCCAGTCCCACAGTGCTCTCTCTCCTGCATACACAGGGGAAGACACAGGCATGAATCAACCGTGCAGTGTGTAAAAATACACAGTGCTGTTACTGTTTTCTGTTTTGGTTTGGTTTTTAATAAAAAGAGGCATCTCCTTAAGTGTTTGTGGGGTGTGTGAAAGCCCTTTCTAAAATTCTCACACTGGAGCATCATCCTGTGGCCAGCACACAGCAATACAGTAGGTACAGTGACAGACCACAGGGCAGTAAAATGCAAGGACATTTCCTGAAAGCTACGCTCACTGATAACACAGAGTTTAAACCAGTCAGGAAGATATCACTTAAGCAGGAACGAAAGAGAGAGTGAGAATGTGTATCTGTGGGTAAAAGGAAGATGTTTCAGAGGCTGGTATGCATCATGTTTTCCCTGTCGCACTAAATGAAATTTAAGCTAGAATGGCATGAAGATACCCAATGCACAAAGTTGCTGCCAGGGCTCATCCACCATCCATTTTGTACCGCGCACGCCAGGCAAGCTAGCTATGAATCTAGCTACTTGATCTTGATACTCGTATTAGCCCTACAGGTGAAAACTCCTGCCTGTAGCTTCCAGCAGATGAAAAATCTAACCCATCTGTCTCCCACCTTCAGGATAAAAACATTTCTATCCATTTTATCTTGAATATTAATCACATCTTGTCTAGAATTCCTAAGTGACTGAATTTGTGAAATGTGTGCACTTCTCACGAGTCCTCATTGCTGCTTGTAAAGGGGAAGCCTCTGCATTAATTTGGTGAGACACAGAGGGGCCTCAGGGAGCTTTCCTGAGGGTTAGCGATTTGGCCAGAGTGCACAAACATCTCTGCAACATAGACACTGTGAAAAGGACATTCTTTGTCCTGTCCACATTTAATGAGATGCAGCAAAAACTATCTGATGCTGATCTGCTGATGCTGATCCGCTCAGCTCAATATACAGACTTGTCCTATCTAGGAAGCCTCTAACCAAAGGGATGAGAAGGACAAATGCAGCAGAGCCAACATTCTACCTCAGCATTTGATGCTTCTGTGACTGTGGATTTAAATGGAAATGGCTGCTGTGCATAAAACCACTACGTTTGCAAAACCAGGACTTTAAGGTGGATGGGAGGGGGACTTCAAACTGAAAGGGGATTTTTGCAACAGATTATCAAGTAAAAATGGTCCATTAAATTAATACAGCACAAATTTTTGCTAATGGGCAGGCAGAATCTGAACACCACATCTAGGCCACCAAGCAAAACCACAGAGTATTCTTTAGTTCACAGAAGATTTTGTACAGAGTTGCTAACAGAAGATTAGAAGTAATTTTAGTTTTCTTTTAATCTGAAATTTGATTGTCCTGGGATTTACTCACTGGGATAACTCACTAGCCTTTTTCCTCTATCCAAAAAAGGGAGGCACAGTTGTGTTGTCATTTTAATAAGACTGAATGTTCCCTCTCCTCATAAATCTATTATGTATTCAGATAAATATCCCTAAATCCTGGGAAAGTCAAAAGTGGATTTTTTTTTAATTTGCAGCTGAAGAAACAAATGCAACTAATGATTCAATGTCATTACTGTAGCATTTCAGCAAACACTTCCTTCTGCCTTAACATGAAAGTTAAACTCCTAAACCAGATCAAACCTGTCCACCAAGATGACCTGTTCAGAGCAACCGATCTACATTTAAATGCATCAAAATTACCTGCTTTTGATTTTTCTATCCATTAAAATACCAAATTCAGAAAAGGAATAGCACAGCTACATGTGACTGAGAGATTAACATTTCTGTTAGCTGTAAAAAAATTTAATATTTGAAAAATACATTGCAAATTATTATCGCACACTCTGAAGTTCGGTGCAGGTAATATCTACCTGTTAGGCAGAACTCACGATAACAGGACAGATACACACGATTACACATTTACAGAGGAAAATGGCCTGTGCTGGACTAGCATCCAAAATAATATTGTACATTCTGTTAGGGAAGAACTAAATTCCCTTTTTTATCTAATCTGTAGGTGGCTGCAAGTGTACCTGCAGCTGTTTGTAAAAGAAACCACTGTGCCTGTGCTCTACTGGAAATGGATGCACTCTGAGCCACACGGGCTGGGTTCCACTGAAAGACAACAGACAGGTATTTTTTCAAGTGGTGAAATGTATTCTGAAACTTACGGAAAAAAAAAAAAGAGAAATCATCCCAATTTTCCTGCAAGATTACATTGGATATATCGGTTCTAAGCAAGTGGGCTAATTCCTACATGGGTACTACCTAATACCGAGTTCTGTAAAGGAGAAGTTGACCCAAAGCTGATGTGGCAGTGGGGAAGCATGGTTTCTGGCAGGCGGGAGTCAGCAGAGATAGCCACTCTGCTAAGCCACTGCAAGGTAAGAAAGAGGTGAATTTACTTCTCCTACCAAATGTACAAACACACTTCGTAAGTGGAGTTGAGCCACCCCACAGTTGCCATAAGCCAGAACCACCTCAGCAGAACGCAGCACGGAGGAGGCAGTGTGCTGGAGGCTCTTGCTCGTCACTTACTCTGTGGGACACAGCCTGTGTAGACCACTTGCAGTAAAGCTAATTGTCTGCTGCTCTGCTGCGAGCTCTCTTCTTCCCTCCTTCTCCTGGGTACTGTACCCAGTGCCAGCTCAAAGCTGCTTCCTTTAGGAGGAGAGGTGGCAAGGAGAAGCAGGTGTGGCTATGACCTGGCAAACAAGATCAAGTTAATAAAACCTGGAGCTAACTGAGCTGACAAGCAAAAAAAGATGGGCTGGAAGGAGGACAGAGAAAGGCAGGAGCTGGCCTCGATGAGAAGGTTTTAGGACACTTTGCCAAAAGACTGTGCTGTAAACTCCACTAGTAGGCACAGTATTTGCAGATGAAAAGACACTGCATGTCCTCCAAAGAGCCAACAAAAGAAGAAAATTTGAGTAACGGGCACTACAGATTTGCTTGTTTTAATATACAAAGCATCCACCCAGAGAATCTGCTGACAGTTCCACAGTGAAAAACTCTGTAATTCCCCTGCTTTAACATAATTTTTAAAGATAAAGCAAGCAAGCAAGAAATCAGTGGTTGAGGTTTCCTCAGAGGAACCCTGTCAGGAGACAGGGTTCTTTTCCCTTACCTGAGAGAAGCCCGCTGCTTCCTCTCAGAGCTTCTTACTTCTTCATTAGCTTTGCTTTCCGCTCTATGCCTGGCACTCTGCAGATCTGCCAACAAGAGAAAGTCCATTATTCTCACATTACTGTCCTCGCTGATCAGCATAGCTAACATGCCACACTGCAAATACATTTTTTCTTGTCGGTAGATCAAGATGTAATGTATCATTTGGTGTAACCCTCTCAAAAGTGCTTTTGTCCGCACAGCAGATTTTAGGCAGACTTAACCTTGACTGTAGGACGTTAGTCAGGGTTAGGCTGCCAGCCACGTGGCAGGTTAGATGGAGCCACGTTCACACTGATGTACTTGTCCCTCAGGAGCGCAATGCTGCACTAATGCATCTCAGAGCTCCCCAGCAGCACAGATGTGTTTATGTCTGCACTTGACTGGGGGGATGTATGTATTAAAACTGAGGTAACAAGGCTTTCCTTTTGGATAAAGTGCCTACCTTTTCTACTGAAGCGCTAATTTAAATACTTTTAAGTATTTTAATTTAGTACTGCTTTATCTACTGAAGTAATCATGCTGATACAACTATTATTAGAGTGAATGTAAAGTGAATAAGCCATCAGAGTATATGCCATTTTATAATGGTAGGCTCTGCCAGTACACAAAATTGTGCGATTTTTATGTATAGATTCATAAAGGTTACTTACACTTAATTACTTACTCTTATCCAGCAGCAGTGATAGCTATGCACTTGCAGAAAACATTTTATACTACTACACTTGTTTCCACACCAGCTGAGCACTGCAAGATCAGCTGAGTTAAAGTGGTACAAGTCAAAAAGGCCTTAAATCTGCCTGGCAGTACACAAAGACTATTGCATGATATATAGGTTGTTGCTGTTGCCAAGAGGAAAGAGTCAGGAGAGAGAACCCTAATTTGCTTAAGAGACACTAAAAGGAGAGTAGGCAATTTTGCACCCAAGATCTTAAAACAGGTTCATGGGTTTTAAAATACCCACATAATTATTTGCCTTTAAGTACATATTTATATTATCAAAATATGAAGGTGGATTTTTAAGAGACTCTTAAAAGTTTTTCATATTTTTTCCCATGCCTGCTTGCACATCCTTACCAGTATGATTTAACAAGATACTCTTTTTCTTCTGGCTGCCATCTGGTGCCACAGTAAGTTTCACTCGCAGAGTTTTGCTGGAACTAGGAGAATGGTTTACTGATGCATCAACTACCTCATAGATGGTATGCAGCAAGCTGGTAATATCCTATAGTTGGATTGAAACACAAAAGGACACACTATTGTGAAAATGCTATGAAACCCACAGCTTCAATACTTATAACTATTGTAGACTTGGGACTATTTAAATGCTGAAATGACCAAAACAAATACAGCAAATGAAGAAAATCTCGGACATTACATTCTTACTAATTCTTGGGTTTTTTTCCTTGGGATAGTTAAATGGTTGATTATATAGAAGAAAACCAGTAAGGGAAGTGGCAGAACTGTACAACTCAGGTTTGGAAATAAATGACGTCTGAATGTTACTCTACCATATGAGCATTAGGGTCTAGCTTATTTTGCAAAATTCAAACCAGTACTAAGCTTACATTTTCGAACAGCAGAGGTTATCCAGTCAGGCCTATTACAGAACATTCTTCACACATCTCTTTAAAGGCAGTGGGATGTGAACAAATGCTTACATATCTGGCTATATCAAAAAGAGCACTAGCCAATTTTAATAAGCCAATTGTTTCAAACAGGAGAAATACTGTTTCGTAACTGATGATGCCGAAAGGTCTCTCAGGTTGATCTAATTGAGCCGGGCTCAAATAGGGTACTACCTTAAATTGCCAGGATGAAAAGTAAATGTCTTGGCTCACTGCTTTTCCTCAAAGAGATTTCACCCAAACTGATCTTGCGCACCAACGTAAGGCCAAAGCATACTGATCACAGTAGGCTATAAAGACCCCATTCAATGTATATCTGAGAATTTCTCCAGAAATAACAAAATTCTAGAGGGTCCAGACTTTGTCTTAACATGTACACTCTCTAACTTTTCTGCACTCAGTGGAATTTCTCCAGACTTGTGAGTTCAAGACAACATATTCATAAAAAGAGCAGAATCTGCAGTCTCTCCTTTGCTTCCCCACTGAAGTATATTTTTCTATATATGGGCTGTTACTGCAGCAGCTGCTTTCCATCCGTTTGACAAGAACCACTGTCTAAAGCTTGAATGAGGGAGAGACTGCTCAGTGACAATCCAGTGGACACCTCACAGCTCTTTAACACATCTCACTTCTCACTTTAATTTGAAACCCTGCCAGACCTCTAAATAGACACAGCCGTGTCTGACAGTCAGCTTGAAGGGCTGGATTTTTATTTCATCTATGAGAAAAACCCAACCCAAGCAAGAACATAAACAGACCAACAAACAAAACATATCTGTTGCTTTCTACACCCTCCATGAATTATGTTCTAGGACCCTTGTGCTATAATCCTACACCTTGATGAGCCAAACCTCCCCCTCCAGCAGAATAATTAAGCACCATATTTGTTCCTAATGGGGCCTCATACGCTCACCACTTTGGTGAATGGAGCCTTTCCCATACACTCCTCTAACAAGTGCTGGTTAGCCAACATGCCATCTTTCCACACAAGGCTACTATCAAGAGATTATCAACTCTTTCATTCACAATAATCGGTCCCCCTTCCTTTTTTCAGCTCCACCAGATGTTTGTACAAGCTGATCATCTAGTCTACTTTAACTTCAATGGTCAAAGACAAAAAGTCTTTACTCCCACTGTCCTTTTACACCATTTTTTTTCCAGTGATGAGGTCTAACTTGCCAACGGGCATACAACCTGCCCCTTGTGTTCTGTGAGGGTCTTTCTCACCAAGCTGCTTGACTCAGCGGTTTAGAAAGTCCTCCCAAAAGCTGTCAAGGAAGGCCAGATGCAACATTAGTGTGACACATACTTGGCAAGTCAGAAATATCTGCATGCACATATCTCATCAGGGCAATTACATCTCTCAGCCAAACAGCCCCCAATTAACCCAAATTAACGCCCAGGCTCCAAGCAACTAAAGAGGCTGCACAGAGGTATCTGGACACCTTGTGGCCCTACGCTCTGCTGCCTGTGCAGTTCCTTACATGTTTAATACGCAGCTTCCTCCAGGACGATCTGAACTGCTTTGCATTCTGGCACTGAAGGAACGTGGTGGTCAGACTGGATACGTACCAAGATCGAGGTTAGGGATATCCATCGGTAACCGCTTAATGCTTATGCTGATCTTTTAAATACCGACAACAACATTTTTATTATAGGATTCATTTACTTGTGGTCCTAATTTGGGGTTGGCAATTCTAGCAAACTGACAGTTCTGATTTGGTCAGACAAGTCTGCTCGGGTCATTCACTACTCTGTCATCTGCTAAGGTCCTGGCTGAGTAGGTACCAGCTACAAGGCAGCCTGAACCTCCTGTTGATTTCCAGTCATTGCTTCACAATTATAACATATAAATTCCTGAGGCACTGATCTGGTAGGAGTGGTCTTCATCAACATGTTTTGAGCAGTGACAACCTTCGCACAGCCCTTTTTTGGCAGCTATTATGGTAATGGCTTCTTGTCAAATCAGTAGCACTAGACCATTAAAATGTATGTTACAAAATTCATATTTCATAGTTATGTCTATATTTACCCCCAAAAGAATTTTCATCTTCCAGTAGCCTGCCAGGAGACTGAGGCAATTTATGTTCCCCTTGAAGTTATCCCACTGAACGTTATCTGCATTTGAATTTCGTAAAGAACTGCCTAAAACCCTTGGCCCAGCTTTAAAACCCAGCTTTACCTTCTACACACCAGCTTGTGCATTTCACTGTCCTCAAGAAATTTATCATCAAAGATCAAGAATAAAAGCTAGTTAAATCTTCCCTTCCTCTGATACACCAACCAGCATGTCTCAGGACTACCTACCAAAGAATCTACTTTTTCTGCACAATGGATTATGATTTTTACCAGTCACATGATTTTGCAACTGCTTTGCTTAAGACTGCCCGGCACTTCCCGCACAAAAAGTTTCATCCCACATTTCGCAAACTTCCTCCCTGTCTACACGAAAAATAAGCAAGAACAGATTTTTCAGTGTTTCCCATTTTTCAAAAAATATCGTTTGTTTGGGTTTTTTTACTGAAATGTACTTTAAAACCATTTCTAGTTAAGAATAATTGTGGATTTTAAAATTAGTATATTAAATGAGTAAAGAGAAATAAGAATAATAATTATAAAAAATTACTGCTATAAAATCCTTTATAGCAAACGTTGTACTTAGAGGAGAAGTAGGCTGCATGAATCTAACATCTGAAGGGCTTCTAGCATGCAGAATTTCTGCTGGGGTAGCTCGTTTAATCAAGTAAGAAAACTGAAACTACGGCATTTTTCCTCAAGAAGGAAAACAAGTGCTTGCTGGGTAGTATCCAAACAGCCAGCACATGCTATACCCCGATTTATTTCGCAGAATCACACAGAATGTTAGAGATTGGA
>NW_010125016.1:0-6216 GCF_000699245.1 Pterocles gutturalis
CCGCTGCTCGGGGCGGGAAGAGCCCGGGGGACCCGGGGCTTATGGCTGAGGGCAACAGCTCACCATGGAGGCTGGAGAGATCGCAGCTGCTGGACTCTGCTCCTTCCCTCCCTGCATTTGTAGGCACACCACTAAGAGGCTGATTTTCAGAAATGCCACCAGCCTGCAACCCCCGCTGCGTGAGGTGGGGACTGCAAATATCAGCATCCTTGGAGCTCAGGTCGTTAATGGCTTTTCTCGCTTGTTTACCCACTGCACAAAGTAGGGATAATAGCTTTTTATTATCACACAGCGCTGTTATTAACATGAATTAATAAGGATTTGCAAAGTTCATTTAGATTTTGGGATTAAAAGGCTCATTTCAAGGGGCTGTTACTGCCTAAAGCCAAACAGATGCACACAAGCAAGACCGTTAAATGCATGCAATCATTCCTAATGTGCACTTAGATAGCTGCTCTCTTCTAAGGTTTACTGAGAGCTACACAAACAATTAATTTAGCCAAACAACCACCTGTGAGGTAAGCAATAGATAATGGCTTTATTTTATTGGAGGAGAAACAGCGTGATGAATGAATTTCAAGTTACCAAAGTCACATATCTGTTCCTACTTTGATCACTACCAAACTCCTTTACTATTAAGCAATAAATTTATAGACGTATCCTATGAAACATGATAGCTTGCCTTTCTTGGAAGGAAGGGAGATAGAAAGGCAATTAAAATACAAAGGTTTATTTTCCTAATGGATTAACTAATAAATGGAAACATAGAGAGTGGGCTAAAAATAGAGTCCATGTTAATATAGGGCATATTTGTGCTCCATGTCAAACAAGAAAGCCCGGGAGAAGTAATTTTTAGCTAGTCATCCTCTATGCATGAGTTGATTCTATTTTATTGATTTCTCAAAAGTAACCTTGGCTACCCAGTTTCAAAGAGGTTGAAGTGCTTGTATTTGAAGACATAAATATGCATTTAACTATTGTTTTAACATAAGCATTGAAACTTTCCTAATTTGTATTTATTCTTTAAATAGCAACTGAAGCAAGGACAATCACATCATATGTTTTCTCAGTTCTTCTTATCCCATGTTTAATCCTTATCACTCCCTCCCTGCATAGCACAGGGCTGTCCTTCTTGCTAATCATGCTGAGTATATCAGCAGTCTTCTTGCGATTAACACAGTGATGTAATGAGAGTTATTAAAAGGTAGTAAAGCAGAGCAGGCAAGCTGTTCTAAACTTAGTGTAACCTGAAGCAAGCAATGAAGTATCCACTGGTTCCTTTGGTGAATGATCTGACCTTTCCTCTTCTTTTCTTCTGGCTTTGTTTGCCGTTTGTAATACTGTTGATCGTAATTATTATCTGGCTACAGCTTCTACTTAATGAAGGTAAGTTCTGCAATTGATCAGATAAAATGCTCCTGCGTAAAGGCTTTATCTATTAGATTCATCTTTAAAGCACTCTGCTAGCTATTTTTAGGCTAATGACACTTGTCACAGAAGGAAACTAAAGTTTTTTTAGTACTGTTGGTAGCATAGTGAAAATCAAACTCAAATTATTATGCTTGCAGTTAAAAATACTTATAAGAAGACAAGCTGCTGCCAGCTGTTCTTCCTTACGCTCTCTCTTTTTCTGAGAGGCAATTCAATTTAAGAAAGGCAAAGAACAAGTACTTTTATAAATTTATATTAAAAATCCCCCAGAAAGCAAACTTAACCCTCTAATTTTGTACACTTTCAAACTCTGGCTTTGTAGTTCTCTTACACTTCTCTTTTTTTTGTGGGGAGTGGGGGGATGTTACCCATGTGGGGGGAAGCTGTTAAGGGAATCCTTTGAATCTTTTATCAATGCTGAGGCTGATAGAAAATTTTTGAAGGCAGCGGGACGTGCATTTTCATTTATTGCTGTATTTTACATCTCTTTCTGATCCACCAGGGAGTCTTATTTTTAACATGTCAATGGCTAATAACGAGCTTTGGTTTAGGCTAATAATAGGCTTGTTGATGGACTCACGAGGATAAAGCCTTGCTAGTTTGCTCTAATCCTGGAGCATAAGCAATCCCAGTTGAGGAATCAATCATAAATTCAAAAGCAGTGACCCTACCTTTGCAGAACAGCTGTAGGAAGGAATATAAGAACTAAATTTGACTTAACAAATTTAACACCCTCTATTCTTACTTAATGTGGTGTCCAGTCCTGTAATAGGAGGAGTAGGAGTAGCAGATGATTCCTTTGCAGCCACAGGCAGCAGTTGAACAGAAGGTACTCACCATGACAGAGGCTTGTACTCCTTCCTCCTTTCCTGTTCTGTATGTGTGTGCATGCTGCATTTTCAACTTTCAGCTCCTATTTTGCAGGTTTAGCACACAGCTGATGCTCATTACAGCCTCTGCTTGCTGTAGTAGTGAAGTATCTTCACTCCATGCACTTAAGTGCACTCTTGTGGGTGACCGAGCATGGTAATTAAAAATCAGAGGCTGTAAAGGGTTGTGACAGTAGTACAAGCTACCCTGAGCAGCGTAAGCACAGCTTACTGCTGATGTCTGAAGAGCAGAATAAAATATCTATTTTGCATAGGTAAAACACAGTTGTGCCACATACTGACACTTAGGCTGAGTGCCAGCTTTTTGCCTGGACAGAGTAACTCTGGAATCTCTTGATACCTTGAATGAGATTTTCAGATTATGCTCTATTTACCTTCACAATTTCTGGCCCTATGATAACTATTATTAGCACCAGGCCTCTAAGGATTCCCACAAATCCTCTAGCTTCCATTTTAATCAATAAGACTAGACACATTACTAAATTTTTACACACTAGTGTGTTTACAGGATTAGAACATTAAAGTGTTTCTTAATAGTTCTTAAGAGAGAAAAATAAAACAGCGCTCTCTTTAGTAACTTCCTAACTAATTCAGTCATGTCTACTTATGTTATGCTACCCTACAGCGGTTTGTGTTTCAGCTCCTCCTTTAATATAGTTGCTGATTAAGAGCTAATGGTTAAAATCAAACGCAGGTCTCTTATTGCCCAGTAGGTTTAGAAATTCTTTACTTCAGATGAAAAAATATTCAGAAGAACCTTGTCTTGGTTCTAGATGGCACATGTAAGGCTTGCAGCTAGGGAGAAAAAGTCACGCACAGGTATTTTACATGTTCTTTTAAAATATATTTCTAACACAAGTGCCTAGTGCAGAAGAAAGAAAGATACAATTTTCTGATGAGCCTGATTCTGACGCTAAATTTGAGGATGAATCAACAGAGGAAGAATACCACAGTGACATATCCAGTACAGAAATGCAAGAGGAGATGCAATCCAGGAGATCTCTGGGAAAACTGAGGCCCAAACCTGCTTATCTGAGTTCAAAACAAAAAAGCCAAAAGCAAAGTCTTCTTGCTGTAGTCTCAGATAACTGGTCTCAGAGCCAGAAAATAAGACCTTCCCACACTGAGAAGAGTGATCTCTGTAACATCGTGATGGTGAGTAGTATGACCGGACTGTCTCTTTGTGTATCTATTGCTTTTGTGCTTCAGCTCTGATATTTTTCAGCTCTGAGTTTTTTAATCTCTGCCTGACTCCTTGGCCTCCAGGGTTAGAGAAAGCTGTAAGAGGGGTTGCTGCTCAGTTAATGACTAACAAGATTTTTTTTCCGTCTTCCCTCTTTGGAATGACTCCTGTTGTAGAAAAGGTAAAGGTAATACAAAATTATATAGAATAACCATTATTTATGTGTACTGTATAAGTATGTGTATACATATATGTTTAAAGATATGTTTAAATATTTTAAAAGTCTTTGAGAATTGAATTTGAAACAGTGAAAATTGCTACCTGTTCCTCTGAGATAAAAAGTTTAGTGCAACTGTATGTAGAAACTCTCCGGGTGTGTATGGCTGATATTATGTATTTTAAAGATCTACTTCAGATTTCTTACAGTGGAGTATGTGACTGAAAATTAGACTTACGTCACTTGCTCAGTAAGAGCTGAAGCCCGAAGTCACTTTGCAAATGCAGAAGTCCCAATCCTTTTAGGCTTTTTTATAAATCCCAACAGATATATTTGAAGCAGCAGAAGAGATTAGTGTTTTGTGTGACTTCTCTTTAACTGTATGTTCCTTTGCAGAAGGGGCTCAGAGGGAAAGCTGGTCTGTGCCTCCACTGTCACTATTCAGTCCTGTCTACTTATTTACATTGCTGGGTTTTTTTAATTGGAGCAACTGAGGTACTTAATTTACTTCCACCAGCTTTGCTGGAGTGATAACATTTGTTAGGCTAGAATAGCTAAGGACTGGTGTCATCCTAAATTGCCACAGTTGTTTGACTAGCACACCCTGAAGCTGAGCTTTAGCACAGAATCAGTAATATCTCAACTCAAAGTATCTTGATATCATTAACACCACCAAGGCAATACCAAGTTGGTGTAGTAACAGGTTTGGTGTTTGTTTTTTTTTTCATCATTGTTATTCAAAAGATAGAGAAACAATGCTAAGAATGAGCTTGGATTTGTCTATCTAGGGCACCATTTGGTTCTTCTAGAACTCATCACGTATACAAATATTGATTTGAACATGGCAGTTTGAAGATCTAGGGTTTAAACTTGTCTCTTGTAGCATATAATACTTAAACTGAAGGGCTTGTTAGTTGTGTTGGGTGGGGAACAAACACTCATAGTCTCAAATTATTTCTATCCTACTGAAAATGGAACCTTTTCTGAAAACATAATTGCCGTGACAATTCTGTTCCTCCTTTTCTTCACCAGCTGTTGTGCACCATGCTTTCTTCTCTCACCTGGAATTTTGTCTGCCAGTTGTTCCAGATCTCTAATACCGTGAGGATTCAACTGCTGCCATGCTCTCTGATTATCTACATGGCTCAGGTGTTCGTTTTGCTGGGTGAAAAAGTTGTGAAAATCCTGGGCTCCCTAGAGCGTGGAGGACTGTTGGCTCCAGTCGTGGAGAGGAGGTGTAAGCAAACAGGAACTCAGAGGACCACCTCAGGGAGGAGATAAAGCAAGTAGTCCTGTGCCTGTTAACACCAATCCTGCTCAGCATCAGTGAGAGCTACTGCAGCGTGACAGAGGGAGGTTAAGTCTGAAAAGGAAATCTAGGGGAGACTAATCTGACACACACTGGAGTCACAACCCCTCCTTTCAAAGTGACCAGTTCTGACTGGCTAGATATCAACCGAGTGTCTTGGGTGTGTACTCTGCTCCCCTCCTGCTTCACAGTACACCAGTGGTACTCTCGGTTCACCACTGCTAATCTTTGATTTCAAGCAAAGAAGGTCAAGGCAATAGCTCTCAGTAGTGGCTCTTACTAGAGCTTGAATGCAGTACAGCCCAGTGATTATTTTACTCATACTGTAATTAGCACTTCTCTGATCTCCAACTTGTCAGTTCTCAAAGTAGGAAACAATTTTTCAACACTCTGACAAATGAAACAAGCCTACCTCCAGTTAACAAGAAACAAGCCCTTAGCAGATACTGAGTGTGCGTTTCCTTCCTTTCTCTTCAGGACATGCTTTTCAGCACAGCTGACAGGCTGATACAAGGTCAGATTACAGCCCAAAGAAGCACTCACCAACAATTTGATTTAACCAGTTGGTGGGACCACAAGGAGGTTGGTGAGACTGGGATGAGCCATAATTTTGTGGCCTAAGGGTTTACCCGGTCATCGGGCTATGAACAGAACAGCTGTTTGCTCCTCGTGTCAGCGCACACATTCAACAAACTTTTTTGAGGAGGACCTGAATTAGGAAGTCACATCCCAAAGAGCACATTGCCCCTTGTGAAAATGTTTGTCTTTGCTCATCATGTGCAATAACTGCGTCCCTCCAGAGTCTTCCGTGGGCAGAACGTGTAACAGTTCACTAACCCGCACCAGTTCTGAAGCATCCCTTGTTTGCGTTTACTTACTTGTCTTTCCCTCCCCATCCCCTGAAGTCTGTGTGTCCAAATATTTGTTCAGAGCAGTATGCTCTTAAATAAAACTTGTTTGTCCACATCTTTATTTTTGTAGGTCCTTTATTTAGGAAAAAAACCCAAAACAACACAACAAACTATTTGCCGTTCATCAGCTCTCTGCCGAGGAAACCTCCATCCCTCCCCACAGGGTGACCCAGGGTGATGGTCCTTCTCTTTTGGGGACGCCCCGTTTCTCCCCCTCTGCCGGCAGAGCAGGGGCCGGGTGGGTGGTTAAGGCGGATGCTGAGGGACCGGTGACA
>NW_010125017.1:0-9764 GCF_000699245.1 Pterocles gutturalis
GAGGCTCAAATTAAGTTTAAACAACAGCTTTTGATTTATTTGCTTATTCAGCACCGTCAGTTGCTTTTCAGCAATACCAAACAGCTCTCTCCCCAGGAAACGTTTATCCTATCTGGGAGTACTATACCAAGGATGGTAACATGTAATCAGGACAAAGCACTCAGAGAAGGCAGGCTGATAGACTAGATGCTGAGAGAAGAAGTATAATGCATCTCCATTTGTGCTTTTTTCAACTCAGATTTTCCTTTTCCCTGGAAACATCATAGGTAGCAAGGGAAATTCCCGACATACAAAATTCAAGAGCAAAATAATCCATGTCTTGTCCTGAAATATCACAGAAAGCTAAGCACATACCAACAAGCATTCATCTCTGATGCTACAAACAAACTCTCTTCTTTTTTTTTTTTCTCCTGAGAAGTCATTTTCAACCCTGCAGAGAGCAACCCAGCAAATTCTTCTGCCACGGCTTGACCTTTGCACTGGGATGAAGCATACTGCAGGGCAGCGCTCTCATCAGCACAGGATGCCATCCCCAGCCTCACGAGGCTTGATGTCTTTAACACCCTCTGCCACTCCGAGAGCAACCGATGGGAGCTACAGCTGGGGGCAGGGAAAGAAGAAATCTCTACTTTTTCATGTACAATTCTGCTATTCAGCGACGGTTAAATGCAAGAAGGACTGAAAAGGAAAGCAAACTTTGTGAGAAATGCTGGAGCTCCCCTACAGACGGGAAACGTTGAACCCGCCCTGAACTCTTCTTTCCACTTGTGGAGGCCAAGCCATTTGCTGGGTCACAGCCGCAAAGCAGTGGAAATTGCCGTACAGCATCCAAGCCTGACCAGAGGCACAGTCCCAGGGCAGTCAGACACACTGAGAGGAAAACAGCGCAGCCCAAATCTCAAGACTTAACAGCACCCTTTCAGTTCAGCTAGGCTAAAAATATCCCCCAAATCCTCAGAAAGGCAGCTCATTGCAACTGGATTTGACCAACAGTCCTCCAAAACTTTTTGCGGAGACCTTCCCCGCCTCCCAGCAGGCATGGTGTCTGGGGTCAACCGCTCACCCAGCCCACCAGAAACCAGGCTCAGGTGCTACCAAGGAAGGTTTCCAGTGTCTCCAAGCACTGGGACATCTCGCCAGGCCAGCAAAGTCCTCTGGAGTTGAAGTCACTGAAGTTCACCGTTGATTCCTCACTACAATCCAATCTCAATTTTCCTTAAGCAGAGCTAGAGACAAGAATGGTAAAAAGAAAACGTGGCAACTTTAACAAGTATCTTAAGAAAATCTAAATTTTTTAACATTTCTGTGGAATTAAATGTCTGTATGAAATGAGAATGTCATTTTCTCATTAATATTTCACTAACAATTTAATTGTGGGAGCACGTTAAGTTTTCCTAAAGCAAAAGTGATGAGTATTATTAAGCATTATGCATATTTCAGAACTCTTTACAGACTGCTAAGTGTTCTGTGTCACTTCAAAAACTAAGATATTCATCCTTGTTCCTAAATGGTTTGAAGCAAAGATTGGCCGCAGAATTGTCATTGAAACAAAATTCATTCCCATCCAAGTCTTGACACATATCCCAAGCCAAATCATTTATGTGGTAAGAACCCCAGCACCAAAACCCTTCACAGGGACTCTGAGACACTATGTAAAAACCTGCCTGGGCTCTATAAACCAAGTGTCCAAGGAGACAACAGAGAAGCTGTAGAGCAGCGCACAGCTGTGCCATGTGCAGCAGATCCATCTTTCATATTACCCTCTCCCAGACATCTGTTCCCAAATCCTGTTTTTCTCCTGCTGTCTCCATTCTGCAACAGATAAGGGGCTCGTAACTGATACAAAGCAAGTTCAGAAGAGGAACTGGAAGCACCAACAGGTATGTGACTCAGAAGCCATGGTCCCACATGATCTTTTTGCTCTTCCTGCTCTTCTCCACTTACTTCAGCTCAGCACAGTGTGGAAGGACTGGAGTGAGATAACAAGCTGTTTGCATGATAAGGCAAATCTGAAGCAGGAGACATGGGAGGTCAGAGCACAAGTGGAGATGATGGGATCAGACGTGACACTGCGACAGCTCACAATGAAACAAACAGGCACTGGTGGAAAAGCCCCTCCTTCTCACAGAGGATTCTGCTACTTCCAAATACAATTCTGTTTTAACGCCACATCAACCCCCTCCAAATTCTAAAAGCTTCTTCTCAAGAAGCGTTGGCCTGGCTCCAGGACCATCCCTTTGGTGGAGCCCCAGCCCCAAGCATCCTGTCTATGCTCTCTTGAGCTGCAGCCGGGTGGGGGCTATCAATGGCACAACCTGGAGACACTGGCTGGAGGGGACCTGCTTACAGCTGTGCTCAACTTTTGGGAAATGTCCTCCTGTGCCTTTCAGCTTTTCCAGGCAAACCTTTGACTCCTTGGCACTGCTGGGAATCCCTCCTGGTCCCGCACACCAGGACCATACCGTGCTGTCTGATGCAGCTTCTTGGGAAGCTGGAAATGCCCAGCAGGCCTAAAAAGAAGTACTTCACTTGGAGAACATTAAAAAGCCTGAAATCAGAGCTGCCTTGCTGACCAGCAGCTCCTTCCCGAGCTGAATTTCTTGCCCTCTGCTATGCTGGCAAGGATAGGTGATTCCAGACTTCTCAGTTGTTACTTCCCACTCAGTGAACATACTTGGCAAGGACCAAAAAAAAGCTGAAGGCGTCCAAAAAACTTGGGTCATATAGAGAGAAGAGTTTTACTGTGTTATTCTTACCCTGGCTGTTTTCAAACGTTTTAAGATTTTCATGGAAAAATGTATTTCCATTAATATTGTCCACACGAAGTTTGGAAATCGCTTCAGGCAACACAGCTGTAATAATGCAGGACAAAAAGCAAACCAGCTACTACTATGTCAAGCGAAGCATCTACCAAACTACAGCAAATTCAGGATTCATTATGAGTCTTAACAAAGAAATACTTTACCAATAGAAAGGAAAAAAGAGAGTGTTGTGGAAAGAGCTTTTAAAAGGGAACACTTGTGTGCAATTTTGCAGATAGCATCTTACTCAGAGGCAGTGGTGTAGATTGATCTCTAAAGACTCTTAAAAGGTTTTGCAGTGGAAAAAATAGTTTCAAGGCATAGAATCAGATCATTAACTGTGCAGCACAGGCTGCCAGCTGCTCACTCAAATACTCCAGATGGCTCCTCCTCTAAAACATCATCATTTGATCTTAGTAATCGAATTATCTCCCACTCTTACAATCCTAAGTGAGGCAAGGCTTGTACAAAGAGAATTTTATTTCATTTGACTGAGATGGCTTGCAAAACCAAAACAAATTAGCTTTCAAGGCACTCAGCCTCTTCTAATTGTATCAGAGCTCACCATCTCCAGCTCTTTAACACCTTCTTTCTGCTGTTGCCACCACACACAGTTCAAAGCACCAGCTCTACTCCATAAAGCTGCCCAGCATCCAGATTTTATACAGTATTTGCACACTAAATGCTTCAACATAGAGGAAGCACCAAAGTCCACAGCTTCCCACCAGCGGGAAGCAGAACCTGTCATGGAGGGCAGCACGGGGAGACTCGGTATCCTGAAGCACATAGGCTGGATTAATTATACAAACTTGTAATCTCTTTGTCTCAGCAGTCACCCGACTCCTCCTGCACGTTTTTGAGGCCTTTAATACAGTCATTAGGACACAGGGTGCCAGAAACAAGACATTCTCTTCACTTCTTCACTCAATGACTCCTTCTTCTGAGGCCCAGTGCATCTGTGGATGCTCATTTCAACCATTTGAAGAGAAAGTGGTCATGACCACCCCCCAGTCCTGGTGGCTGCCAAGCACTGTCCAGCTGACACCGATTATCAGCAGGATGCTACTGGGGCCAGGGGAAATTGGGGGGTTTTTTGGGGGTTTTTTTGTTTTTTAATTCTGAGAACTTCTTACATAGCTTTCTGCAAAGGCTTCAAGGAGGAAAATGAAACTCAACCACTGCACTGTTGTCATCTTAACTTCTCTTCCAAAGAAACACCACCACTAGAAATGTCCCAATATTTTCAGAAAATGTTGAGCTTTGATGGTTTAAACAGGCCAAATGAAATATTCAAAGGTCGTATCTTCCAAAACTATCCACTCTTACTAGTATGAAGAGAGTATTTTAAATCCAGGCATATTTAAATCGGCATACTTACGTAAAATTTAGTATTAATTTTGTTTCTCATACCTAGTTGCAAGAGATGATACAAGTCAGTTATAGCTGGTCAGAGGAAACAATTCATTATTGCACTGGGTGGCTTGCATCTGAAGTCTAAACCCCAACCTGATCATTGCCTCTGGAATTATTCCTACTGGGATTGCCTACTGGGATTATTCCCCACTGGAGTTTAGCACTAAGCTTTATCACCCACTCAACTTTAATTTTCATAACAGAGCTGTACTCTTATTTCACTAACTAGAAGTACACAAAGAACAAAATAGCTTGCTAAAGGCCATTAAGTAGGAAAAATAATCAGAGCTGGGACTAGAAAACTATGGAGAAAGGCAGCAAGAGTTATCACAGAATGGAAGAGGTTTTGTTTGAAGAGAAGTTAAAAACTAGAATTCTACAACTTGGGGAAAAAATGGTGCTATTTATGAAAAAGCCTCTCAAGAGCAGTAAAAAGCAGATGAACAGGAAAAAGACTCTTCATAAATTTCTCAGAATATAAGATCTAGGAGTCACCAAATGAAATAAGGTGGTGTGGTTTGAAACAAACAAAAGGAAGTACTTTTTCACGCAGCACATAATTATATTGTAGAATTATTAGACACAGGATGTTGCAGAGGCCGGAAATACAAATAGGGTTAGAATTTAAAAAAAAAAAAAAAAAGGAAAAAAAAAAACAAAAGAAAGCACTTTCTTCTGTGAATTTGCCTAGTCTATCAAGGGCTACTAAATGCAGCGATGCAGATGCTGCTTCCCTTTTCTCAAGCCCTTCAAACTCTGGTTGGTGAGGTCTGGAGCAGGATGCCAGAGGAACGGCATGTCCCCGTTACGGTCTGTACACATCTGCCACTCAGCCCTGTCAGACAGGGCAGGGATGGCACGTGGTCCAACATCACTGGTGGGATGAGGCTGGCCGACTCCTCAGCTTGTTTTCAGATTGCTGACCACTTACAGTAACAGAAATTGACTCAGCTCAAACACAGACCCTTAGGCAGTTTGAGCAGCCCCTCTACTGATTTTAATCAGCAGAGATCTGATGTAAGGACAGAGGTACTCAGATGATGGCAGGAGTGACTGCTGCACGCTATGAGAACCCCTCCCAGTCTTTTAAAGTGTATCAGTTATAGCAAGTACACCGTGCCCTCCTCATCATCATGGTATCCCAGCTGCTAAGGCCTTTCTAGTCTGACTTCAACAGATACTAGCATTTTTATTTTGTTTGTAGGAAATCATGTAAGCATGACCTTCTTGAAACAGTGTCTATCATAATTAGAGTTAAAAGATATTGGCTTAGGGCTATGTCATGTCAGCTTGGTAACACTGTCTTTTATTAAACCAAAAATCTAAGTGATGGTGCCCATCTCGTAGGCACCAGAATTCTGTACCTACTTTATTTTTCTTGTTGTTGAAATGCATTTTGCACTAAAATCCAAGATTTATTTTCCCTTTCTGAAAGATTTTTTTTACTATATGCCCTACTGTATTATACCAAAATGAAAGTAAAAGATTTTACCAACATTTGCTTTATAAAATGTGTCCAATCTACATGATGCTGAGTAAAGTAGTTACTATCACGCAACTTTTGAAGATTCCTGTAATTGCTCTACATGAAAATCTATATTTTACTTGGAAAAAAAAAGGTCTTTCAAAGAGTGATGAGTATATAATGAGAAAGCAGTTCTTGATTATTTGGGGCACTGCAGAAGTGCAACTTACATCGAAGTTAATGTTAGACTAGAAATACTAGAAAACTTTCAAAAGACTCAGTGGCAGCTTATTTACAAATATACTATTTATAATGAATGCATTGATACAGAATGACTCTTATAAAAAAGCAAGGCAATCTTTTATATAGACATAACAACCAACATTACAATAATTCAGTTTAAAGGTACATTTTTGTAGACTGTTTACACTCTTGTTTAGCTTTTAACCACAAAATTAGTGTGGTCTGGTATTTTTCCATAGCAGAAGCCCTGTGCAGTCCTGGTTAAGACCTAAACATCAGAATAATAAACATAATTTTCTGATCTCCACTAACGTAGAAAACGAAAACCACTTGTAGATAGTATTGTTTGCTTGTAATTGTCCTTACTGTGCCTTGAAGTTTGGTGCAAGTTACTGCCAACGGCACATTTCTAATCTGAACCTATTCTGGGATGCATGCTGATTTGATACAACTGAGGTTGTTAGTTGCATCCTGATATGAAGACTCCCTGATATAGGTTCATGCTGATTCAGAAATCTAATTTATTTTGCTTTGTTTTGTTTTTTAAATGAAAAAAAAATCCTCTAAAAATTTTCTAATTGTTAAATAAAAGGTATTTTTCAAACCCCCCAGATTAAAGATGATACTTGAATTCCAGGTGACACAATGGGTTTAAGCACTAACCAGCTGGACAGTGTAGCACTAATTTACTAAATCATGTACACGTGCAAACATGACCTTCAAGAAGTCTGAACATGCAGTTTCTCATACAACATCAGCAAAAGATGGACAAAACTGCAGAGAAAACCTAAATCCAAGAGATGCACCGAACCAAATATTCTACAACCCAGATATCTTTCTAAAAAGGATGTAGGAATTTAAAAGTTTCCAATAGCATTTGGCAAACAGAAAAGTGCCAATTACACAACTGTGTGACCCAACTTTATATGCAGCATTTCCACTGCATTTATACTAGATAATTTTGGTGATTAATTCAAATATGGTACAGCCAGAGACAGAATTTTAATGGGTTTATACTACAAGAAAACTTTTTTGCAAAGAGATACCAAACAACTTTCTATTTAGTAAATTTAAATGCAGTATGTGACCAACATGAGCCAACAGCAATTATTCCTCCTTTTCATTATTTAACAAATGCCTAACCTGCTTTACACCTTACCAGGTTTCCATAATAATATATAGTCTATAATACAGTAATTCAGCCTGTTAAACCAAGGCATGATTCAGGATAGTGTCTTTATGGAACATGCGTATATGTACATGTTCTTATGTACATAGGCACAGACACATACAAAATTGATATTTTGTCTATGGGCAAGCAATCAAGGTCATGATTCTCATCCAAAGTAAAGATTGTCACATTTTTAAATAACTCTTTCAAATTCTTATTAATTTATTTCTGCTGTACCAGAACTTCTCTCACACTGCTTCTATTCAAATCTCTTGAGACACTGAAAAAAATAAGAGTTCACCTCAGAACGTATAAAATTAAACTCCTAAAACAGGGCTTAGGATTATCTGGCATTGCAACAACCATACTAGTACAAAGAGAGTTTGGAAAAATATCCTGGTTTTAATATAGTAATGAATTAAAACATTGTTTTATTTATTCCTGCAAGTGTAATGAAAAGAATAGTTTATTTTTAAGCGAGTGTAATGAGCGCTATTTTGGTAGCCGACTTCTCCACAAGAATTTATGTGAGAGATGATGAGCTCCCATCATACAGTCATTAACCATGTACCTTAACAAAGTGGATAATCAATGTATTTACAAACTAAACAAATTCAATCCCATCAGCTCTTAAAAAAATGGGATTGAGGAGCAGACAGGGAATGAGACCAAGATGCTTGAAAACACAAGGGGTCACCACTTTTGTTTTAAGGAACCATATTAATCAAACCAGTTTCCCCTAGTGACCTGAGGGCACAAATACAGACTTAGCAGTATATTCAGAAGTTAGATTACAGTCTTGATACTAAGCATTTCAGCATCTTCATATTTTAACACCTTAATGCTGAGAGAGATTAACTTCAGGCAGAACTGCAAGGAACTAGCCTTTTATAAACTAAAGTCTAAACTGAAAAGCTACAGTAGATGTAAAAAAAAATGGGGAGGGGACAGAGAGACAGAGTGTGTGAGAAAGAAAAGAACATTACTCAGTAAAATCCAGTGACATCTACAATAGTTTTACAGCACATTTAAGCCCTCTAAGGTTTTATATCTCCACCTGCCTTCCATTTAAACTTACTCCTTGTAAATTAAAAGATGTACGACAAAACAGAACACAAATAGATCAAGGCAATATGTCTAAGTAAGCATGCCTGAAAGCCAGAAATAATATTCCCCAAACTTCTGCATGTGAAATGCATTTCCCATGGCATCGGTTGATTTGATTTTGTTCAAAAGGTACAGTCCTCTAAGTCACACTACCCCAGCAGCAATTCCAATTAATATAAACTGGACAGTTCTTGAGTAACCGTGGAATGCAACCACCTCAAGGTCCTACCCTCCAGAAAAAGGACAACTGGCCCTATAAGCGCAGCAATAGTGTAAATCTCCCTGAAGCATCTTCTGCCTTTCAAACAACCAAGAAAGTCATGATGAAACTGAATGTCCGCTACTTACAGTGTTTCTCTTGAGCTACCAACATCTATGCACAAATGAAAAAGGTGCCTCTTTTTGAACAGATCAGTTTAATACTGAAACAGATAGGATGAAGTTAAAAAAGAATAATCAAGATACTGAACTGAATATTTTGAAGCAAGTGCCCCAGCTGTGGGGAAAAGTGCATTTAGTTCAGCAGCAAAACAGCACAGTGTGAAGATATTGTGCTTGGACACAGAAGTTCCGTAATGGAAGGAGGTACAAGGCAAGTCAAGATATAAAACCATAGTACATTGTTAACCAACCTTAAAACTTACATATATTGCAGTGTTTAAAAGTAAGACACATTCATTTATTGTACAAGGACTATAAGGAATCCTTAAAATTGCCTGTTGTAGTTTATGACTCAACATTGTAATAAAAATGTACATATATATTATTTCCTTGCCACTTAACTGTACTGTTAGACCTCATGGAATTGTTACTTCACAAAATGAAAACCGTTCTTCACCAAGTATACTCAACGTTTTTACCAATCTGAAAAGGTTTACTTGTGCTAGAAAAGACCAACCGCAAAAGGCTCAGTTCAGATATGTTATGCCTGCAACTGATAACTCAGGGAAGCAAGACTTAAAGGAATTCAAGCTTTTTTTTCTTTTCTTTTTCTTTTGTTTTGACTGCATCCTTTCACCTGCCAGTTGTTCTGATGAGTACATGTTCTTAGTATACAAACCAGTTGATAAAAATTTATCAGCAGAGGCATATAAATTCTAGATATGATTGATTAAAACAGAGCAAATCAGAATAAAACAAAATCCAGTGATTTACTCTGACTGTAAACAATATAAAAACACCATTTGCTTCAAATCTCAAAATAAGTTAAAAGAAAATCCCAACCTCAGGACACATGACCCTTTCAGGTTTTGACACACACAAAAAAAAAAAAAAAGGGAGGAAAACAGAAAAGTTCATTATAAAAAGGTTATACATTTCTCTTAACTGAAAGTAAATCTAAGCAAAACTATTTTTCTCCCTTAAATTTAAATTTTGAGTTCATTGGCAATTGCTTTAAATGAACTGGCATTTCCAGATTATTCAGACAGCTTCCATCAAATTCAGCAAAGAAAACTTAGACAAGCATTTTTTACAGAATAAAAAAAATCTAAATGGCTATGATTCCTCTATTAGCAGAAACACATAATGCAGTCTTAAATTTGCCTTTTTATATTATTTATAT
>NW_010125018.1:0-6720 GCF_000699245.1 Pterocles gutturalis
TCTTTCCCAACCTTAATGATCCTATGATTTGGACAGAGCAGCAGGGGAACACTGTACAGGGCCAGAGAGATCCACCACTGGCATGTGCCACTGCTACAGCTGCTCTCCAGTACCACATCCACCACAGAGAGCGCCCAAGATTCACAAAGGGCTCAGAGAGCAGACACAAGGAAAAAGGAATCATTTCCCAAACCTCAATCAAAGCACCATTCACAGAACCCAATGTGTTTTGCTGATCAAAGAGAGGATTATAAAGGCCTTCAATCATGTCTGCAAAGACCTACACAAGGAAAAGAAATTTCACAAGCTCGGACAAAATACAACACCTAGAAGTTGAATCGAAATCAGGAGCCATGGCTGACGCAGATAGTGTTTTTATTTGTAAAAGGAAGATAATTTATCATTCAGATAACTTAGCAAGGATTGCATTAAACTATTTTCCTTCTTTGCAGACCAAGCAGAGGGCACCTGTGGCTCAGTGGCAAACACCCACCCCCAGTGCAGACAGTGTGGGTCTGGCAGAAGATGACAGGTGAAAGGCTGAATCCAGAAGCCTACTGCTGGTCCAGGCACCAGAACACACAGACGGACAAGCCATGAGTTCATGACTTTCCCTCTTTGTTCAGTGAAGGGGAAGAAGATACAGAGCCTGGTGGGAAACTAAGGCCGTTTCCAGACAGTGGCTAATACCAGTACAAATGATGGAATTGCAAGAACGGATGAGTCTGAAAATCTTGATCAAATAACCTTTTTCTTTTACCTTGTATTTTTTAAATTGCTGCCACACATTGCTGAGCAGGCAGGAGTATGCTCACAGAAACAGATGATGTACTTAGTTTGCTACCAACAAATGGATCAATTTTCTCTTTGCAGGTAAGAAAAGGCCTCCCTAGGAAAGCTTGTGGCAATTTAGGACAGACAAGGCAGTTAAAGATATCTTACAGTACCACTTACTTGCCACTTCTGCTGGTGCACTTCGCAAACAGGAACATTAAACAGTACGATCTTGAATGAAGGCACACAGCATCTGCAATACGTATTGCAGCACATCTGAGTGATGGGATAAGTGGGGAGGAGCAGTGTGAAAATAGAGTTCACTAGGGAGGGGGCAGGGGGCAAGGCAGCTTGGGAAACACTGACGTATTGTCTTTCCATTACTAAAAATTACACTTTGTGAAACAGCATTAGATCATTTTAAGAGGTTTATATAAGGACACTAAAAAATAAGTCATTTTGCAAATTCCTTTTTTTTTTCCTCATGTCTCCCACCCCTATTTCCACTATGCATCAGTTTATGAAAACCCAACATGCAATAAGTCTAGCATTCCCAGACGTAGACCAACCTCGACCTAAGTTAAATCTTCCAGCTGTTCTCAGCTCCTTTTCTTCTCTCCATCAGACAGGCTCATAGCAGTGCCTTAATTACTTGTTTAGGAAGGATGTGACATGTTCCAATTTAATACATTTAGCCCTTCTTAAAGCAAATGTAGAATTAAGCCTCAGTATGCACTTGACAGATCTCTTAGCAACTAGAGTGCAATCAGCCAACAATGGATGATTCACAGTTTTAGCAAGAGTGTGCAGAACTGCCTGCCAAAAGTCTGAATAAACTCACATTGCTAGACACTATGGTAAAATGTACCCTGATCTCTTTTAAACTATTATATCATAGAGGAAAGTTAAACTGCATGCATTCCAGCAGGTTGCCCAAGTCTGGAAATACAATTGAACTGCAACATCTCAATTTTATGATAACTAAGTCTTTTTGGTGGTTATTTTCACTTAATTAGGATAATGGTACCTTTCAAGGGAAACCGCTAAAAATCTATCAGTTGGTGTAAATAAGGGATGACTTCTTACATTTCCATTGCTCTGAAACAGGAAAAGAAAGTCTGGAAGATGCTAATAGGGGTAGTATATCCAGAGTCACATGGATTAAAAGATGGGCTTATTCTCATGCCTACTGCTGTGGGGCCCACTGGCATTTAAAATATTTAGAGATCTCTGTGCAATCTGAGTCAGAGGGGAATAGCAGGAAGCAGCACAAGGAGTGCAAATATCCATCCTGATTCATTGCTACACTCTCTTTTCCAAAGCCCAGTTGAAGACCAGGATGCCATAACAGAGACAAAACTCTATTTCTACAGCCAAATTTCTGCCTTCATTGACCAGTTTCACTCCAAGCTTCAGATTTTGCTTTGGAAGTTTCCTCTGTGCTCTCTATATGTGGTTATCTTCTTACACAAAAACAGACTAGAGCAAATCCTTTACAAAACACTATTGAAAAAATAAACAAAAAATGAAAGAGCACTGCTGGGATTAGTCCTACACAGCAAGGGCACTGAGTGACAGAGGATAAGTCACAGACCCTTCCCTTTCAGCTACAACCACAAATCATGACCAGAACTTTTCTCCTGTGGCACACTGGACACCAGAGTGAAACCCCTTGTAACAGCGCCTGGGGTCCCAGGAAATGGGGACAGCCCTCCCCCAGCATCCCAGCCTCATCTCAGTGTCATTAGAGTGAAGAGTCCCTTTGGATCTGTGGCACAAACTTCAGCTCCATGGGTCTGAAAAGCTTTTCACTCTATTTTATGGTGATTTGTCCATTGCATCTGCTCATCCCTCACATTTTGGACTGTTCATCATCCCTTCCCTGAGACATCAATATTCACAGTAGATGAGAGCTGGCATTGTTGTCCTTTCTACATTAACTGCCTCAAGCCACCACTCAGTTGGTATCCAACTGAACAAAACCCCATTTAAAAATAGACATCTTAGCCACCTTCCTTTGCCATCTTTTTAGCTCTCTCAAGGTGGGGGATGACTCAGTAGCACTAGGTGGGAGACCCACCCTTAGCTCCATCCAGGCACCACGCAAGTGCTCTGACCCCACATCACTCCCAGGAAAGAATGCTACAGTCCTTACAGACCAGGCACAGACCCAAGACAATGAAAAGTTGCAGCATGGTAAGTCTGTTTACTATTTCAGCAATGTGCCCTGGCAGCCCCATGCTGCTGCAGCCACCAGCAGCCTGGGGATCTGTCCCCTTGCAGGCAGGAGCCTCACTCCCGCAGCCTCAAGCAGCCCTTTTCCAGGTAAAGCAGGTGCGCTTGGCTAAGTAGCTTTCTTTGGCACAGAAGAGCAGGGGGCCCAAGCTGGTTGGCAGACTTCACCTCTGAAAAGGGGGTTGTGGTCAGGGAATTTGAACACATTGAGCTCCACGCTGTCTTTAATATTAGAATAGTCACACGTTTCCACTCGTGTGGGCTGACAACCCTTCAAAGCAAAACAAAGGCAGCAGAAGAGGTACAGCAAGTATCAGAAAGATGCATTAAGTGCAAAAATACCATAGCTAAGAGTTTCTGTAAACATACAAAGACAAAAATTAGGCAGGTAAAGAGAGGTACAGGTACAAAGTAGAAGGTGCTTATACATTTATTGCTTTTATAAAGAGAACTTCCTATTGACACCACTCTCAATAGATGAGCCAGAGCCTAGGATATTTTTCCATCTATTTCCATAAGGATTAGATCAAAGACCTGAAAAGAATGTGAGCAGCAGGGCTGCAGGGAGCTGGCGCACAGGCGTCTTTGTCGGGGAGGGAGCCACGGACAGGAGGTGAATCCGGCATTTGACTTCAATCAGGCAGCAACGTGTGATCTGAGCCATGTACCGCCAGCTAAAAAAAACCCCACACTGTTATATCTAGAAACAAAACACACCGGGGAATGATTTTGCTTCTGCTCTGAGCAGGCTATCCTTTGCCTGGACGGAGGCAGAAGGGATGTCACTTTTTCCATCCACAACTTGCCCTGCTGCAGCTCTGCTGGGATCTCTGCTACTGCCTCAGCCGCAGAGCACGCATGGTGGTATTTCTGCTTTGGGGAACTCAATGTTACTCAATGGCTGACATGAATCCCTGCCTTGTACAAGGCAGCAGAGCAGAATTCCCTCACTCCTTGTTTTACCCTATAAGGACATTCAATGATGGCGCTGCAAACTTCTGCCTTTGCACAGATTTTCTGCAGCTGCTGCAGCACAGCAAAGCCAAGTGCAAGTTTGGATTCTTGTGTGTTGTGATAATCAGCTGGGGTTCAGAAAATCCTTTTAAAAAAAATCTAATGTTCTGGCAACTTAAGGCTTCTGAAAAAATAACAGTTTAACATCTGGAACAAAAATACTTTGAGGAAGTCCAAGACCAACACAGCACAGAACATTTTTCCCCCTGTAACTGTTACTGTACAGCAATTCCTTGTCCCCAGCTCAGTGAGACTGGAACGTTTGCATCAAGATGCTGAAACATTTTATTGGAAGCCATGCAGGAAGGCAGAAAGATAAAGGGCTATTCATACACTTGAGCTTTTTTTAATTTTCTGGGGTTTATTTATTTTTATTCCTGTCCCATGAATTTCCTCAGTCTTTTAATGCATCTTAATCTTCATCAATATTTAACTCTGCAGCAGAAATACTGCACACTTTGTTTTCCCATTTAACTTGAGAGTAGAAGTGGGGATAGAAACATCTATGGGAAAAAAAACAGCCAGTTCTAAAGGAAATGACTTTTCCGTTTTCCACAAGATGTCCTGGAGTAGAGTCAGGGAGAAGGATGAAAGAGAAAGGTGGGAAGCAAGAACACCATGCTATTTCAGAGAGCTCGCTAGGGTCACCATTTAGGACACTTCTTCCTGCCTCTGGTTCCCAGGTTTAAGACCCGCCCAAGATCAAGATTGAAAGTATTTCTCAGTGACAGACTTAACTCCCAGCAGAGAGTTACAGGGTCAGAGCAGTTCCCTGCAGTATTGTTCAGAACACACAAGTAACCATATATATATAATTACATACACTGTGTGTGTATATATATACATACACAACTACACAAGCATACATACGAGAACCTTTCAAGTGGGGATGGGAATGCTTAGTGAACTTTTGCAAGCTAAGTAAGATCTCTCATAATTCCCAGTATTTCCTGGAATAGGAACTTCCTATTGCACAGACACGTCTGTAAGGAACTGCCCAGCACAGAGCAGAACTGCTGTAACCCTGTGCTAGCAGAGATGCTTCAGGGGACACTACCTGGCTCATTGTTCCACACTAGAGCCTCCAACAGAAAAAAACCACTATTTTTGTGTTTCCTTTGTCTCCTACTGAAATATAAGTTCAAATCATGTCCTGCAAAGTCTCAGATACCTAATTTTACACCTGCCCCTCTGCCAGGGAGCAGCACCCAGAGCAGCGCTTGTGCCTGGGACACCAGCAGTCTCCACACATACGGTTAAAAATAAAATAAAGAAAATCTCAGTTCAAATGTATGGGTGATAAAGCTTTCCAACACAGCATTTTGAGTGTTGGCTATGAAATGTTACATTGTTTCTCCTTAAAAAAAAAAGAGAGTTGCTGTGTTTGGACAAGCTCACGCTCTGCCCCTCTATCAAGAGTTACTGGGGCTCATGCTACAGTCAGTCAGACCCCACACAGACCACTACAGCACTAAAAACAGCCCAGAGTTCCCCGCACACAGTCACCTACCAGTGTCCAAAAGATTCTAAAGGTCCCTGAAGAACCTGTGCACGCCCTCAGCTCAGCCAGAGAAACTGGGTACAAAGCTGCCCTAGGCCTTGGATCCAACAGGAAGCAAACCCAAACTGGAGTACATTTTTATTTCCATGTATCGCACAGAGGATTTATACACTTGAATCCTGGTGCACTAAAACCCTCCTGGAAAGGGGACTTGGCCCGAGGAGAGTGCAGGAACTCGGCACTTGTATCATCCCTCCACACAATTATTTCTAAGGAGTTTCACTAACCTAACAGGACAGCAGAAGCAGGCCCTCTCGTATTCAGGTTTGTGACTGGATGCAGTCTGGCTCAGCAGCGGGGGACAATGCCCCACAAAGCCCTGTTGTGCAGGAAGCCATGCTGACTACGGTGCCTTGGGACCCCGCTGGGTTAACTGCAAAAACAGACACATCAACCCAGTAAGTCTCATGTGCAGGTACATCTCCCAAAAAATGTGGAAATTCTGAGAAGAGCGGAGCCCTGACAGAGCCACCTGTGGAAGGCTCAGATTACAGAGCTGAGATCTAATTGCCTCTCTCCATTCCCGCTTGCAGCTAGAAGCTAGAGGCACATCAACAAACACTTGGAAGCTGTTGTTTTTGTGACAAGTGCTCTCAAAGAAATTAATGGCTCCTTCCCATACCTCTGCAGCTCAGGGGGTTCATTATCTGCTGTGGACGGACAGAAAATGGTGTGCCTCTGCCCAGCCAGCTCAGCCAAGGGGAGCTACACGTGCCCCCAGAGCCCCTTTGGGAGTGGGGAGCTCACTGTCTGGGGTCCCAGCACAGGGCACAGCAGTGCCAGGGCACAGCTCCCTGGTGGCACAGCTCTCCTCGAGCTGAGCTGGCCAGGAGGAGCCTGGCCACCAGCTGACGGCTACACTTTCAACATGAACAAAGCAAGCAAGAGCCACAGAACTCATGTTAGAGAAGAACCTGCACCCCACATTTTTTTGCTCTGAATATGGAAAACCCTACCCAATTAAGGATAAAGTAAACCTGAACAGACAGGAAGAACTGGGACCAGAAGCAGTCAGTGTTGGTTTTCAGTAGGCTCCTTGCAGAATGGCAGGCCTGACCAGCAATGCTAGGCTTCCTGATGGTTTATTTGGTCATTTAAGATTTTCCCTTTTGAACAGAGCAAACTAGATCAACAGG
>NW_010125019.1:0-3067 GCF_000699245.1 Pterocles gutturalis
ACTGAAGGATGCTGGGGTCCCCTGGCTGGTGTGGGGCTGCTCCCTTATGCCTGCTCCCCGTGTAGACAGGCATGGTCCTGCAGAGCTATTAGGAAGAAAAGAAAGATGTCTAGGTTTCTAAGCAGTTGGGTGATGGTTTTGGCTCTGGGAAGGATGTGTGTGAACTCGAGCTGGTGCAAGGGCTTGGGGCGGGAGGGGGTCGCAGCCCTGCACAGAGCAGCAGTGCCCCGCTCGCTGTCTCGGGCTGATGGTAAATGCAGCGATGCTCTGTGGTTATCGTGGTACTGGCATCTAGACAGATACAGAGATACACATTTAGCTTTAGCACAAAAATCTATTAGCATAAATTACTGATGAATTCACCTAAAAAGCCAAGCCCCAGCTCCATGATTAAAAACAGTGACAGAACTTCAAAGGGGCAGCAGGCGTGATAGGAGATAACGTGGATAATTTCAAGTACCAAAGGATCTTGCTTATGCTGCGTTCCATGGTATTCTGCATAATCTGCTGTGTCTGGCGAAGATTAGATAAAAGCAAAAGCAGGATCTGTTTTCCTTTCCTGCGTTAACTGTTTTCCTTCTCTTTACCCAGAGATGGGCTCTCGGAGCATCATGCACAGGACACTCCTCTTGGCTCCAGAATTCCAGACAAAACTTTTGGGGGATTTTTTTTGCTTCATTGTGCTGGTTGGATCTGTGGGATCGCTGGGGTTACGGCCCAGCTGCCGGGGGTGGGAAGGGAGCGGTGATGCAGGTCCCTTGGCAGAGCTGTGTACATGACAAGGGGTGCACGGCTTCATAGTTCTTGCTTAGTTTTATCTGAAACTCTATTTACTTGCATCTGTTGCAAATGAGCGTTCCACACAAACACTACCAAAGCTTGTTTGCAGTGTGCCAGGCATCTTTAAAAGTCCTTTTGTTTCATCCAGCTTCTAATTGTTTGCAAATTGTTATTACTCAGGTGCAAAAAGGAGTAACTGCTGCTATAAAACGGACATGATCTCGGTGTTGTTTCCCTATACTCCCATACATAGTTTATTTTTATTACTAATACCATGGCAGTCTTTCTTATGTCAGGAGCTCCTGCAAAGCACTCGCGGTCCTAGAGTCTGTTCCCGCACGAGTGACCTCCCTGGGCTGAGCGTGAGCCGCAGTCGCCTCCCGATTCCCGGCAGAAGGCAGGGCGGCGATAACGCACGGCAGGGTGGTCTGGGGTGACGGTGAGCTGGGCTTTGCTTGCACTCGGGTGTTACACAACATTTTTTAAAAATCCCATTGGTAAGGCAGAAATCGTGTCTGTATGAACCAGCCTGTCTGATGTCCCTGTACCCTGGGCACTGCCCGCTGGGCGAGGAGGAGCCGCGTCTCGCACGTTGTTAGCGGCAGCGGAGGGGGGATCGAAGCTTTCGGCGTCACGCAAGACAATGTCAGTGTGTTGTTGCCGCGATATTGACAGCTTGGCTGCTTTTCTTGAATCGTCTGTACTTCATTTGTGAAAAGTACTGTAATTATCCCCTAGTAGTCATTTCGGGAATGGTGCACAACTTGAAAAGAAATCAAAATGGGTACACCTGATTGCAAAGAGAATGCTTTAAATATTGAATGCTTTTTCTAAAGGTCTAAATTTTCTATTTTCCTCTGCACTTAGCATTTGTGCATCTCTGAACGCAATGGACATTTAACATTGAGGGCATTTATAGTGATAAAAATGAAGAAGAGTTTATTCCCTGTACTGTTGCCTGCTGTTTTGCATTTCTCCCTCCATATACTCCCAGGCAATTAATACAACCCTTAAATCTGTCTTTTCCCCCCACCATCCATGCAGGCTTTCCCAACTTAATTGTCAGTCTATCCTTCATTAAGCCAACTGCAGATTTTTGATCTACTTCTTTGGAAGAGCCTTTGTGTTCAGCATTTGAACGAACTAGTCCCCTGTTTACAAGATTTACATCAAAATAAGGTTTCTGGAGAACAAAATGTAGCTTAGCAAAATAAAAAATTGTGCAAAGCCCCCAGAGAACTAATTCATACGCATTTCATCAATAATAATAATAATAAAAAAAATAGCACGAGCCAGGCTGGCAGAGCAGCGGTAGGGCTGCGGTCTCTGGCTTCTCGAGCCCCAGGCTGGGAACAGCCCAACCTGCAGGGTCCGAGCGCTGCACTGCTGCCCGCCTTGCTTAGGGCACCTTTGCCTGAAACCTTCTGGAAGGTTTGTCAGCCTGAAGCCAGCTCCGTAGGCTTTGTATTGGACTAACTCACTGTACCCGGGTCAGACGTAACACCGAGACGAGGACGGAGCCCGGCACAGCCCCCCAGACAGCAGGATGGTCCATGGGCTGGGGGCTCCGGGAGCTCTTCCGTGACGAACATGAGACCATGGGGATGCTGTTGGCTCCGGGGCGAGGAAGAGCTCCCTGTTCCCCCAGCTGCCCGCTCGTGTTGTGCCTGCACCCTGTTGCTCACAGAAAAATCAATTCAGGAGCTGACAAAAGCTGAAGAAATCTGCAGCAGTTAATTAACGGCCCCGTGTCTGGGCGATTGGCTCCAGCAGTGGGCTCGGGCATTGGAGCTAATTGGGAAGTCGGTCCAGATCGCATCCTACCAAACGCCTTCGTGTTAATAAGTGATTTCTGTATTCAAGGGTGGTTTTTATTCAATTTACAGTACTTTATCTTGACTAGGGAGTCAAATATTCTTGAAATATCAAAACAGTCTTTGTAGCTGTGAAGCAGGAGCAGGAGGATGTTGTTAAGGATGGACCCAGCTTGATCTGGATGCTGCGAAAACAACTTCAAAAGTGTCCCGGTTACGCTGGGGGAGAGGAGCTGGGTTCTCTCGGGAAGGAAAGATCCATTGGAGAGCAGTTTAAAGGAACTTGTGGAAATGGCACTCGTGATTAGAGACCGGGAAATCCTGATGGTATCTATGGAGAGTCTGTGTTACATCTTCCAAATCTATGTCTCTAGCCTTGAAAGAGCAGTGAACAAAAAAAATAACCTCTGTATTTGATTATTGGTATTTTGGTTCTCTGCATTCCTTCTGGGTTTGTGTCTCTTCTCTTCTCT
>NW_010125020.1:0-6226 GCF_000699245.1 Pterocles gutturalis
TTTCAAGCCAGGCCATTCTATGATTCTATTATTTTAGTTGCCTTTCTTCTCTGCCTTTTTTTAGCTCCACTTGCTCCCTGAGATGCAGGAGCCAGATAGACCTGCATGCAATACTCAAGGTGTGGTCACTCAAAGTTCTATTTAAATAGCTTCAAAATGACACCGTTGGTCTTATTCTAAGTACCTGATGCTGTCCAACATTTCACTGTTTTTTTTGTCTGCTGCTACTCATTGACTTGGAGATTTCACAGAGCTGTCAGCTGTGCTTCCAAGAGGTCTTGCTCAGCTGCAACTGCCAGTTGTGAGCTCAGCAACCTGTAAGACCAGTTTAGACTGCTTTTCCCTAAATGCATTACCTTGCCTTTATTTTCAGTGAAGCTAATCTGACACCTTTTTGCCCACCGACTCAATTTTACAGTGTCCTTTGGAGTTCATTGCATATTACATTTCACTGCCCCAAAAAGCTTACCATCACTCGCAACTTTGGAAGCAATTAGTGTGGATGGCTCAGATAAAAAAGACTCCAGCAAAGGAGTGAATGCTAACCAGAAATGTGGTTGTCTTATCTTAGTCACATAATTACAGATGGGTTTTCTTTTTTAATAGTTTTTTTAGTTTGTTTTGCAGTTTTTTCCTGTGTTCCATGGTCCAGACGTTCACAACCTTCTGGTATTTTTAGTGAGACAGAAGTCACAGCATGTCCTCAGATAGGGTGGCATCTTTTTCTTTACTGTGTTTGCAGGCAGCATTATAATTGCTCACAGCAAAGACAACCACTGCATTCAAAGGCATTGAAATCAGGCAGGCCTTGTTGAAAATCACTGTCTTCAGGGTCATTGATTTGGAAAGCATTCTGCAAATCAAAGGTAATATAGGAAGGTGGTGCAGGGGGCTTCAGAGTGTGTGGAGGAGCAGGATGGGGAAAGTCCCTGCGATTTGGAATTACATGATGCAGGCAGAATAGGATAGAGAAAACTCTGAGAGACTGTGAAGGGGTATACTTGGGGAGAGAGAGAGAGAGAGAGAGAGGGAGAGAGAGAAGACAAGTCAAGGCAGCATTGGAAGAAGATGGGAGAGATGCACCTTTTATTGTTCACCATGTAAGTGGAAGAAATAATATGTGGATATCTGGGTACAGAAGGTTTCAGAGAAAGGAGATTAACAGATATGAGAATGTTACCTTCAGAAAGGTGGAGGTGGAAAAAAAGGAGACAAACCATGTCTTAAAGTGCTTTCGTGCAAGTGTGTTAAAAGGCATCATCACACAACTGGATGTAATAACAGATCCATTGAACGATGCTTTTGGCCATGCAGTTGCCATAATGATGCTTATGATTGCTTATGATTCTTTATTCAGTTGAAATCTCAACTAGTACTCCCAGCTGTTTCTTTTTCTGTTCTTATCCTCCTATTATATCCTTGCTTCCCGGTATTTTGATATTTAACCTGCAAGTAAAGCCTTAGGCCTAATCTCTGTAAAACAAAAGTCACGCTTCTAAGTGCTGCCAGGCCAATAGAGGAAACATATAATCTGCCACATCAAGCAAGGTTTGCCTTAATCTAAAGCTGAGGGAAATCAGCTTTGAAGGATGTGCTGAGGTAAGGAACACAGCGCACAGTGAATGGTGGGCTGAAGCAGAGCTGTTTTCATTATTGCAGGAAGTGTAGAGCCCTCATCACTTACATGAAAGCGACTGTCTTATTAATGCAAACTGATTAACACAGAAATTATGTTTTCCTATGTCAGAGTAATTTGGTGCATACATGTGGTGAAAGAAGAGGTTACTAATTGTTCAATTTGCATCTCTTGTTTCTACAGGGAAGTTGCAGCAGTGAGCAAAAGCAGTAGCTTTGTGATTTAGCATTTCAAAATCTTCAAAGTAGGTCACAGAGGAGTAGGAACAGTTTGCCTTGCTGAACTGTCAGCTCAGTGCTCCTGTGATGGTAATGCTGGTAGATCAAATCACCTGGTGGGATGGCACCCTTGAGATTGGCAGGAGCACAATCCTCTTGATGACCACTTAAAGTAATGCAGAAGCCTGTCTGGAAGGATGAGGGCAAGGGGAAATTGCTTCTCCTTGTACTTCTATGCCTGTCTTTGCTTTGTGAGAAACACTAACCTGTAAGCCCCTGTTATTGAAAAGGTAAAAAAGAGAGAAGTAGGGAAAAGAGACTTGTATGCAGCTTAATCTGAGTTCTCAAATGAACTTAGTGTTCCTCCAGGCTCTGCAGAAGTAGACATCTCCTTTTGGTAGGGTGGTAATTAATTACTCAACAGATTCAAACAATGGCAATTTATCTGAGACCCTGGGGAGGCTGAGTTCAATGGCTGCCTAAGCAGGCTTTGTAAATTAAGTCAATATTGTGTGCTTCTTATAGCCTCTGCATAGTTCAAATTCGTATTTTCTGTCTTGTTTCTGAAGAATGGGAGTAGGGTTGCAAAGGAAAGTGTTTGTGCCTCCATAGGGCTTTTTAAAATTTTATTTTTAAAAATGATTTCTATATACTAAAAACTGTCAGAGTCTTTTTAACTCATTCCGAAACTGAGAGATTCTCTGAATTCAGGCCTCCCCTGCAAACTGTTGTACAGTTTCAATGAATCAGTGTTTTCTCTGACAAGTTTTCTTGTAATATTTCCATCTGTGTCTGATGAGAGCTGCTGAAAAAGTGTGCTACCTGAGCCATCAGGTGTTTGCATATTTAAGTTGATATGATCAAGTAACTCTCCATGTGACAGTCTCCACCTTATTCCTGTCCCCTTGACCTCCATCTGTTTCTGAAATTCAAGATCAGGAGGGGTGAAGTGAGGATCTTCAGGATACAGTATCCTTGCAATGCCCCTGGGAAGAGCACACCCCTTCAGTCTGAACTATAAGTCCATTGACTTAATTACAAATTGGATTATAGGAGCTGATCTGTGATTCTGTGGTGTAACACCAGACTGCTGAAAGCCTGTCGGGGATTTGCAGTGGTGTGCAAGGGGTCTGGAAGTACAGCCAGTTCCTGTCCTTTAGACCCAAATGCTGGCAGGACCAGTGATGTGTTGGTGGTGTGCCAGGGAAGAGCCTTTGAGCCTTAGGCCCTTGCTGCAGCACCACGGTGGTAGGGGCCACTTTTTTAAGGGTATATATGTAACTACTTCTGATAGATTAGATACTTGAATACCTTTTAAAAAAAAATTTTTTTTTTAAAAGATGCTAACACTGACAGTTTTGTGATTTCCTATGTGAACAAGCCAGTGGAAAACCAGGAGGAAGGAGCATCTAACATTGTAAATTGTGCTACTGGAGAAATATCCCTGTAGTATGTTGTTCTAGCTTTTGAGATCTTTGTAATACTACTCAACTCAGTAACTCAAGGTTACCAAGACTCTCTTGAAATTGACTTGGGAGGATACAGGGACTGTGTTGGCTAAGGATGAGCACAACCTAGTGAGAGTACTAGATTGGAAAGCTCCATCAATCCTATGTCTACATTACAGACTGAGTGAAGCATAAAGCACTGAAGAGATTGCTTTAGAATGAGATTGTGTAGATACCTGAAGCTGAGCTGGACATCATAGTATGAAGCTTGCCAGGGTTATTTTGCACTTCAAAAACAAAAGTAACCTTTCTCCCATAGAACTGTTCTAAATCCAAACTAGTTGCTCCTTGCTTTGTCTTAAATAGCTTTGACTTATGTATCCTTTGTTTCAGGTGAGAATTCTTGTCTCACTGGTCTTTTTTGCTTCAGTCTTTTCTATCTGCATGGCAGATAATGACATTCTCCTTGTTTCCTGTAGGTGGTTGGATGAATCCATCATTCAAGACATCACACCCAAGCTGCTTGGGGACTGGCCCAACACTTACACCTACACCAAAGCCTTGTCAGAATACCTGATTCAGCAAGAGAAAGGAAACTTGAACATTGCTATCATCAGACCATCCATCGTGGGAGCTAGCTGGCATGAGCCTTTCCCAGTAAGCATAAATACGTGGCAATTCCCTACTGAAAGCCCTTTGATACAGCTGTAGCTGCAGTACTGTCAGGAATCGGTACCTACTTGCAGTAGTGTCTGTTTGAGAAACAGGTGCCCCAGTTCATAGGAAAGTGCATGGAAGAGGTAGAGGACCTGTGCTGGAGTAGAACAGCAGGCCATCTTCTGGAAAGACTCTTGCCTTTAAGTGAAAAAAATGCATTTAAGCAATAATAAGAGCTAGATAGTAGTACAAAATGCTGGACTTGCAACCAACAGTCTTACGTACAGAGGATCATGCCCAGATACACAGGGGAGTTTCTGTACCCACTGGGTAAACATGAGATCTGAGGGTCAATCACAGCTTTCATGCATTGTCGTTCAAGTCTTTCAATGGTCTAGTCAGCCTATTAATGAGGTCCGGATGAGCAGCCTAGACTTCACATGGTCTTTGAAAGCATTTGATAACATCAAGTGCAGTTGCCTAGTATCTTTGTCTTACATTGGTAGTTGTTGAATTCACTGGATTCACACCTGTATGGGCCTGTTGCAGATACAGATGTCAGCCACGCAGTAATTAAATGCAGCTGCACTTTTGGACTGAAGTAATTCATGAAGCTAAATATACTAGTAGGAATAATGTGCCCTAACATTGCAGCCAAATTGGAAAGGCATCATAAAGTCACTTTTGGCTTTCATGCAGCTCAAAGCATGCTAAAGATGGCTGAGATATAGCCAAGGCTCTGGGCCAAGCTCCCAATCTTGGAAAGATAGGATGTCATAACCCATTTTGGGTCAGACAGCTCATGACTGCTCTTAACTCCAACTCCCACAAGTGGCAGTTTCCCTGACCTGAAGCAGGATGGGATTCAAAATTGGAGTGGTATTTTTTTCTTCCTTGCCTTAGAAATTAGCTGGAGTAATCAAATCAGTTTCAGTGGCATCTACATGTTGTATGTCAAAGAGTTTATAACATGGTGACTGTTCTCAGCATGTGTGACAGCACCAAGATACTGTAACGTTTAAAGCCAGAGCTTAGTCCTGGAGCCAAGTTATTATAGGAGAGAAGGGGTTTCTAAAAACAAAATCAGATTCTGTTGTTGGTGGGTAAATTGCAGACAGAATGAGGTGTCATGCAATGCCTCCTCTGTTTAAAATCGATTAAGTACTTGGTACTGGTTAGCTTCTGGGCAGCTGTCCCAGATAGGCTGGCATCCACCTTAACTGGTGTCTCGTTCCTTCTTTGTCTACACCACAGTATTGTAGCCCCTTCACCATTTCGAAGCCTGTGTAAGCAACTTGTCATTGAAAGAAATAGTAATCATTCTTCTTTTTTGCAGGGCTGGATTGACAGCTTCAATGGGACAAGTGGAATATTTGTTGCGGTATGTCTGTTTACTATTTAAGCTCCCCTTAAGTGGAGTTAGAGTTACTAAAATAGCAACTCTAAAGTTACTCTAAAGTGACTCTGCCAGTCACACAGGTAATTCACTATATTCTTGCTGAACACTGGTGTAAATAACTACTGTGCAAAATGACGAGGAACAAACCCATAAGATAAATAATGAATAACGATAAAATATTCCCTGTATTATGAAAGCAATAGTTAAAGTTTAACATATAAAAACAATAATGTTGCATGCCTTTTTTCCTGGCTTATATTTTTTTTTCTGAACTAAAATAGCTGCCGTAGGTGTGTTTGTCAATGCCTAGTGCTGTATAGCTATGGGCAGATATTTTTGTTTGTGTATGATTCGTCCAACTTGATTACTTTGTAAAAACTATGTTGTAATCAGCCTGCTGCGGTGTATAAAAGGATTAGTAGTCTACAATCATAGGAGAGCAGAATAAAATCCATATATCATCTTGTTAAAAAAGCTCATTTATACTTGAAGTACAGCATAAATAGAAACCATTACCGTTACTTCTGGAAACCGCAGGAATAGTGAAATTAGTGGGTATATCCCAGCTAGTGCTCTTATCTGGAACCCCAGCTGTGCATTTCAGAGACATTCAAAAGCCCCCAAATGCATCGTTTGTGTTCACAAAGTGTTATTAGCCCCTATTCGTCTCACAGTTTCTTTAAAATAATTATCTATCAGCCTTTTACTCATTATTGACTGCTCTAAAAGCACGTGCTGTCTCTCTGCTCTGCTCACAGCATCTGGTGCTGTTTTCTGTGTTCTTTCATGACGTCTTGTGATCAACATGATAAAAAAAGGGCTTCCAGTTCCTTAATTACGCAGATCACAGAATCACAGAATCACAGAA
>NW_010125021.1:0-27673 GCF_000699245.1 Pterocles gutturalis
CAGTGTAGCAAATGGATCAGAGCTTTTCAGCACATAAAATGTCCCTTCGTGTGCAGGTGACACTTTCACAGTATCAGCCAGCAACAGTGCTGTTGCTTAAGACCTTTGACAAACTTTTATCATAGGTCAGCAAAGGCAGGAAGCAGAATGTGCATCCAGACTTTTGGGGAAATAACGCAAACCTGAACTGTGTGAACACTGATGGCCTTTGTGTTACAAATAATTTTGCTTGGGGAAACTGCCAACCCATTTCTTATTTAAGTAAAATCGAAAATGTATTTTCATCTCATTTCCGGTTTCAAAAGCTTACATTTTTGAAAGATCCAAGATCACATTCATTACTGTCCTTCCACTTAAGTATTTTTTGGCAGGCTGGTCTTTCAGTTTTAAATAAGCCAAAATTAGGTATCTAGAGCTCTGTGTTCCTATTCTTAAAGTAAAAATCTGTGAAACTAATTGAGTGAGACTGTTTAATGAGACAGACCTCATTAAGATGGTAATTCTTCCCTGCGTACTGTATCCCCTTACTCTTTCTGAATTTTTAGCTAGTAGTATCAAAGGTTTAGAGAAACTTTTTGTAAGGTTTATTTGCCAGAGTACAAAACAAGAATAAAACCTTACAACAATTTGGAATATGTTCAGCTAATGACAAAAGTGGTCGTGAATCAAATACACACATTAACTCTGAAAGTGTTTTTACGAGAGACATAGGCCAAATCTCCAGGAGATCCAAACCGAGGGAAGGATTTCTGAAGCTCTTGGGGTTTATTAAACCAAGTCAACAAAGTTCAGGTTTGTACTAACTTCAGCTTATAAACAAATTTCAGGATTCAGAATGATTTGGTTGCAGATGGCTATCTGGATGGTGTCTTTGTGCTTTTGGCTGAGCTCTGGAAAATCCAGAGCTGATATAAATGTGCATCACTGACATTTTGGTTCCCATATTTGGAGTTGACCTCTAGTTTCTGGTTTTGAGTCATTTTTAATGCACTTCCTGTTCCAAATGTGTAGAAAGCCAAGTCCAGCTGTCTGAAATATATATATATATATTTTAAACTGTATTATTAGAAAGAAAACACCTGCCAAAAGTGGTCCAGTGGCACAGAAATCCAAACTAAAGCAGAGAGCAAGGTTCATGAATTGTCTTTTAACATATTTAGCTACAGAGTTGAATTGCATGAACACAAGAGTCCAGTGCCATCTGAATGCTCTGTGACACTTGGGACAGCCACCAGCACTGGCAGATTTGGTGCCCCGTATTCAGGAAGACTTTACAAAGGCACATAGAGAAATTAAATTAACATAATGGTCTGGATACTTTTGAATGAGTTTAGAAGAAAAATGCACAAACATCCCAACTAATCCAACTGGTGTTTGAGTAGGAGCAGTATCCAAATCCACGGCTTCTGTAAAATATGCTTAAGCACAGGTAGTTTTTATTGCACGCAACTGGAAGCAACCATGGCTGAAGTGTCTCTACCCACAAAAAGCTGTTTGGAAAATACAGTGGGATTCGCCTGGGCTCTTGTCGATGGGAGTCACATATGTTTTCACCAGTGGAAGGATACGGCACGTGGGAAAATTTGCTTTGGCTATATGTGCAAGTTCTAGATGGCTAAAATAAGGTGGAGACTGGTCCCTCCCAAATGTCCTGAAAGCACCCAGGGCAGCTGAGCTCTCCAGATGCTAAAGTGAAGGTTCAAAGCCTGAATCCATTTTGAGTAAGTCCCTGAATGTTTCTTCTTATCAGCTTGTAAAGGAGACATGGGGACATCCTTTTGTCCCACCTTGGATCTGCCACTCCTCCGTTCCCTTGAAAACAGCTTTGTGTGTGTCCTCCAAGCATCATCCTTGTTTGCCCTGATGTATGGAGGAAAATATGGGAAGGGAAGGGGCTAAATGAGCTTTGCAGCCTGCAGCCAGAGACCCCCCATTGCCTTGTGCCACACACACGGCACGGTTCTGGGACTGGCACCAGGAGATCTGCGGTCTCTCTCTTGGTTCCCTGCAGGCTGCTGAGAACCAAGACAGCTGCCTGGATATTTTCAGGATCTGTTTCCAGTCTTTTACTCCAATGGCTGCGCTGAACTGAACATGCTGCAGGGGTGAGGTGAGGAAGATCAGGGTACCACAGGGAGGGGAGTCACTCTGGGAGGATGACTGCACAAGCCAAACCCCTGACTTAACCCATTCAGGGATGTGGCTCTCCTATTCCTTTCTTACATTCAGACTATCTCAATGAGGCACAATCTTGCTTCATTTCCAAAGATATATTAATATATTTAGCATTTTCCTTCATGCCATCCTCCAGCGTGCTCCCTCCCTCTCTTTAATGAACAACATTTAAAAACCATTAAAATCTTAAAAACAAACAGATGAACAGAGAAACAGAACATCACCTTTTGAAAAGCCCAGCTCCCTCTCTCTTTTCAACAACTGCCATCACCTTTGAGATACAGTGACAGATACAGCATCCCTCACATTTTAATTTGTCTCAGAAACTCCCAGGGGAAATAAGAGGGGGAGGCAGGAAGATGTTTGAGCCCATCATGCCTGTGATGGTGCCCACATTGACCTGGCTGGGAGATGTCTCAGGCACCAAGCCACCTTTTCACCGTGCAATTTCTCATCTTGCTCAGACCAAGCAGGTGCGCGGCAGAGGTATAACTCAGCTCGTGAAAGCAATACAGATGGATTAGCTCAGCAGTGTAAATGTGTTAGCACAGCACCTCAGCTAATAACTTGTGAATCAAGCAGGTGTTTTGCTTCTGTCCTGGAGCACGTCCAGCTGGGCTTATTCTGGGAGCGTGGTTTGACTCTGTGTATTAATTTGTTCCTGGTTCATCCCTGAGCAGTCAGTGTCTCCTTTGAGACATGATTCAAAAGATTACACAGGGAGAAATGAGAAGGCAGAAATATCAGCTCCCCCAGTTAATTATTCTTGTGGGATTTAAATGGTTCAAACCCATTCCCCAACACATAAAAAAAATATATTTTTTAGGAAGGATACACAGTGCTACAGGTTCTTCCAGGACCCAGACCTATGAGACCAGAATATCCAGCAATTGCAAAGCACTAAATAAACTTCTCTAGCTGAGCTCACTGTGTAAACACACAATTTACAGCCTTCTGTAGCAAGATGTCAACCATATAATTCCTTTTGCACAGTGAACCGCTGAATGCTTTTGTAGTCACTAGAATGCATAGAGAAATCCAGAACGAGATGTGCTTTATTGCCCTGTGTGTATGTTATTCAGGAGACCAAGGGAATTGGTTTTATGGGCAATAAGCTGTTAAAAGACTGAGGCACTGGTAGCTCGTATCCAAAGAACCCAACTACTCGGGGCTGTAATGTGAGCAGCGGGTCTCATCCACATTATGCCCTGTTCTGCTCTCACGTGGAAAGACAAACATGAGCTTCTGTTGAAAAATTTCCTACATTTTTGGTAGATGGAATTATGACCGAACTCATCACAATTACTTTTTCCAGCTGCTTTTCCCTAATTATTGCAGGTCGCATGCATCAGTGAATTTATCAAATCTGTTCATACCCTTCTGGAAATGAAATGGTGCATAAGCCACGTCAGTTGTGGAAGGAAAAAAATTAGGAGCCTTTTGGCTTCTTGTCCAGACAAGTCAAATTCATAACAAATGGGTGGGTCTCTTGCAGCTGTCAGCAGTACAAGTCCTGCTTGCTTGGTTCCTTCTAATAGTTATTAAATGTTCAATTTAGAAACTGGAGGCCAATTGTCTTCTTTGTTTGATCTGTCTTGGGTGACAGTGATGCCAGTGCAGTAAAGCTTTTGCGTTTCCATAAATATGGCACTTGTCAGATCTCATCAGCCGTCTGCAAGGTCGTATGAAAGCAAAGCTCTCTGCCGTGGTTTGAAGCAGTTGTCGAGGAGTAATCAAGTTTATGGCTCTGAGACTCCATTCAGATGTGCACAGTTAGAAGGCATCCTTTTATAAATGAAATTTTGGTCCTGCTCCTCATGAGGAAGCTTGCAAATTTCAAGAGATTTAGATTATATTTTTTACTTTGTCATTCCAGATTAACCCTGCAAAATTTCCTGTCTGCATGTGATTTATCCTCAAGTTGAACAGTTTCCAGTTTTCTGATTTCATCCCATCTCAAGGACTGTTGTTGTCCTTGATGTAGATCAACTATTGTTTATTCATTTATAAAGTCTCATCAAATAAAAATGAAATTAGACAATAAGAGCATATTTGATGGTTCGTATACTCAATTTCAATGACAGACAGAAAGATCACACAGGATGGGTGTTTCCCCTGAGTACTTATGATGCACTAAATAAAAATATATTTGGGGAGTAAATATATAATTAAAATGTGTTGAATATTAATATATCATAAATGCATATATTAATTAGAATGTTGGTACTCAATTTATTTTTAATAATGACATATTTTACTGTTTTTGAGGTTCCCTGTGGCTGATTTCAGCCCTAATAAAAACTCGATGAGCCTTACAAGTGGCATTTATACTACAGAAACCAATTCAGGGGAAAAGATGCTGCTAGATCAGTGATGACGAGGAGGGGATGTTTGAAGAGATGCTTTAGAAAACAACAGGAACATCATTTACTGGGTCACTCTGTTGAATTTTGGAAGCAACATGATAGATGGTATAAATCACAAACTGGGAAAAGAAGGAGAAGGGGTGAAAATGGAGGAGTATTAGGAAGAGCAAAAGGAAGTGAATAGGGAGCAGATGGGTGAAAGCAAAATGATAGGTAGTGTAAAGATTAGAATATTGTAGATGAGAACAAAGAGCAAGGATATGATGGATATGCAACTCATTTCCTTTCAGAAAATGCTGACAAGTGTAACAGGCTTTTGGAAACAAGACATCATCAGTGAAGTTCACTGCTGCTGGATATATTCAGGAAAATAATCCAGGAAGGTTCAAAAACCACTTAAACATGGATAAGAAGTTCAATTAAACTTCCCCATTACACTAGCTACTGATAGATACTGATAGATAGGTTTTTTTTTTTTTTTTTTTTTTAATCAAACCCCTCTTTAACATAACATTGAGTTTGGATTGAAAAAAGAATATTTTATTTTTTTTTTCCCTCACAAATTTTTCAGATTTCCCTTGAAAACCTGAAAATCAATTCTCCCCAAATTCTCCTCTCCCCATTCCTGTCCCAGTTTTGAACAATAACATTTTCATTTGGGATATTTCGGTAATTTTTATTAAACAGCTTCTGGAGGAAGAAAATGGAACATCATTGACTTCAGACAATGAAGTACAGACTAATCTGCATCATTTAGCGCTATGCAAGGCTTTGCCCTCTGTGCTGCACAGCGGACAGAAACATGATTCAACCTTCCACAGAATTGTCTGAGAAGGATTTTTTGCTTATGTGTGATTTTTTAGTGTCTTTCACTAAACCTGAAATTGTTTGACTCATTATTCTCTAAAAGTTTTCAGTTTTTTTGCTAAAAAATCAATTGTTTCACAAAAGTAGAAATGTAGGGCAAAGAGAGACAACTTAAATGATCAAACTTAACACTTTGTTAGTGAAAGAAGAAACGTTTTCCTAAGCTAGCTTTGTTGCATCCCCATATAAGTTAATTCTCCCCTTTCCTCATTCTCAGAAAAATTATTGCAGAATTTAATTGCTCCATAAGGATATTTTTCCTGTTGCTGGCTAAACCGTTCTATAGTCAAACTCCATCTTGGAGCAACATTGTCCTGTAGCTTAAATAGATAAATTTTACTCAAAAATAATTTTCAGTAGGAAAAAAAAATCAGAAAGAATTATTTCAATTAGTTTTGTTTGTGAAACTTATTTTGCTGCATTGGACCTCTCTAGAAAGAAGATACAAGTTTATGGACCAAATCCCACAGCTGCCTACATAAATGTGGGCCTCTGTACCCACAAAGAGATTTCTTGCTCAGTGAGGTCTTAGCCCATAACAGGGAGCTTTCAGAGAAGCCAGAATTTTAAGTCTAAGACTTGTGAAGCCAGCAGTGGAAATATGGAGCTTTTTTTTCTTCTGTTCTGCACAAATTAAAATTGACAGAGAAATGTCAAACTCAGGATTCATCTTTATTTTGGCAGGTGATGCTAATGCAGCATTTCCTTTCCTTTCTGCTTCTCTGTGGGTCTGACATCAAGCCAGCTGGATCATCTAGGAGAAATTTCACCCTGGCTTTGGGTGAAATTCTTATGTTCTGATTTCAGTTCTTTGCGTTAGATTAATTTTGGCCTTTTCCAGTTCAGTGCTACATCCTTACCTACAAGATATATGAACACATTAGACTAATTTATCTGTACAGAGAGCTAAAAAGAGCTCTAGGTGCTAAGGACTCAGTGGTATGAAAAAGAAAGTGTGTGTGTAAGTGTATTTTCATTTTAAGAGTTGAATAATAGTCTAAACACACATACATAGTATTTTATCTAAAAAGACGAAGCCAGTGTAAGAATTTTGAAGTTTCTCAGGAGGAAATGCACTAGCTTTGTTCTTCTGATTATTTTTACAATTTATCAACATAAAGCAAAACTTGAATATACCAGAAGAAATTTGAAGACACGTGGAAGTTTGCTGCATTTTTAGTAATTGTTTTTATTTTTGCTATTATTAGTAGTAGTGCTTTCATGCTACTTAAAATTTCAAAGCTAAGAGCTAGGAAAGCCGTTCTTAATTTGATCGAATAATGAGTTGTAGATCAAACAATCCCAAATTAATAACAATGACAAATGGCCCTGAAACTGCTCCTGAACATAGAAAGAAACAACTCAATTACGCAAATGCTATGTCATCAAGGATCGCTATACAAGCCACACCTCTCTGATCACAGCTGTGGAATTTTTCTCATCACCGTTGACAAAAAGCGAAGTCAAAATGCGTATGAAGTTTTAATTAAAAAAATCTGTGTAACATCAGTGTGATTTCTACAGCTCAATGCTCATCAAGCATTTTAAGATTTAGGGCAAAGCCACAAGAAACCATATGAAAAGTAAAGCAAAAAAAGAAAGAGAGAGAAATAGAAACAAGAGAGGGCAGGAGCGGATTAGAATAAAGTACAAAGATGAAGTTTCCAGTACAAACACATGGTGTGACTGGTGGCCAGGATGGCTTGACATGGTGTTCTCCTAGATGGGGTGGCTGTTTAGAGTGAAGGAGATAGATGCAGCACCTATTGAAAACATAAGAAACATTCTCTCTTGGCTGCTGTCATAAACAGCAGTACAGTTCTGTCTTCCAAAGGAGCTTGCTCTCCAGGCCTAATGAATATTGGGATTTATTTTTTCTGGTGTATTTTCCCTGTATCACCTATTACTCAAATTTTGAGGAACAAGATACACTATGAAGGTGTGGGAGCGTTCAAGGGACGGGCACAAGTAGGCAGCTAAGGACTTCAGTCAGCATCTCATCAGTGGGCAAGAGATGATGGGTGGACCAGTACCTGGCCCTGGGGCTCATGCAGGTGCAGGGAAGCAGGTTATGTTTGACAGGCACAGCCTCTAGGGCATAGCCACCTCCACTCTAAAGCAGATGTCCAAATTGTTATTTATCACAACCTGCCCGTGCCCATTACTGCCCATGGAGTGTATATGAGCAGCTCAGGTATGAGCATCCATCTGCAGATGTTTAAAAACAGGCAAGATGAATAAACTTCAGTGAAGCAAGACTGGATGAGAGAGAAAGCTGAGAGTATAAAAGAGAGTATCCAAAACCAAGCTGCACACAAGGTAACATGTATGAGTGGGATCTCAATGCATGGACCTGTGGAACCCCATTGAAGTTATAACTGGATGAGAGGGATGCTCTGGGAGGAGATCAGAGATATAGCAGGAGTGGGAGAGATTTGCTTGGTCAAATGGAGGTTTTGAGTAACCGAGCAGGAGAAAAATGTGTAGGCTTCAGGGAGAAGCTGGGGGTTGTACAGGGAGAGCAAACCCAGGGGAGTGGGGATTTGGGCTGGTGAGGCAAGAGGACATCCAGTGGGTGAGGTGGAAAGGTGGCGAGGTCCAAGGCTGAGAAAATGTTTAAATGAAGGAAATGTCACTGCTTGATCAGGAAGGTCGCAAGAAGCATTTCTTCCTTAAACCTCCACTGTGCAGCACTGGATTGCCTCCTCCTCCTCACTACCTACCAGCAGCTTGACACCAGGACACAGAGCCCGGTCCCTTCTCAGCCCATCTGTACCACCTCCTCTCTTCGGTCTTGCTGCTTTTGATAACACTACACCTGGTTTTGGAACAAGTACACTCATTCTGGAGTTGAGTGTGGGTTTTTTGTGAACAAAAATGTGTCTTAGAGGTACTCTTGCCACAACTGCATGTTTATAGATGCTATAACGCATATATAAGACTATGTCTAGAGGGGCTATAGGTCACAATTGTGATGGACAAAACCAGTTGAATATCAGCAGGGAATTTGTGAAACAATAGTCAGAATAAAGTATATTCTTGTCTTTGAAGAAAAAGGATTTTTTTTTTTAAATGTTAATTTCAGGGGGACAACTATAAAATTGAAGCACTGTCACTTAGAGAGCTCAGACTAAATCTTGATGCTGACATACTTGTGCTGATTGTTCTCCTCCCTTAGCTCATCAGCCCATTTTTATAAGATCTTTGGTGAAGTATGTAGCAAACATCACCATAAACATAATTTTGTAAATTATGTGTGATAACAGTATTGTATTTTCTTCCAAATCCTTGCTGTGGAAATTCATAATTTCTTTCATGAAGATAGGTAAAAATTGAAGCCTATCTGCAAATTAAAACCTCACTGACAGCATCACCAGATGATTTACAAAGTCAAGTGTCTAATTACACACTCTCATAAATATTCATTCTCACATTCACAGTTATGGAGAAGAGAAAGTGAACACGTTGATTAATCAGTGAGAGTATCTGATTCATCTGGCTATACAAATGGGAAAGAAAAGATAGCAGAGCAATTTCTGACAAGTATAGGCTCTAGCAGGTTGTATTGTTTAGGAATACCAACATGAAATGAAAAATAAATGAATGCTAAAAATTAAAGGATGCACGAGAGCAAAGGGAGCCATGCAGACAAAGTGAACAGATTTTCCACATCAGTTGGCCCTGTTGTGTAGTTCAGGTAAAATTCATATTTCCCCTTCTCAGGTTCTTCTTAAACTTTGCCTTTTTAAACTTTGGCAGAGTTGACAGATTGCAGCCAAATAGTCTGATCGAAGCTGACTTTTTTTTTTTTTTTTTTTTGGACACAGCAAATGTGGCTAAGACTTTTCCACAAATGCAATTAGTAAGGAATAATTGTGTGACTGTGTGACTATTCATGCCTTCACACCTTTCAATTATGATCTTGTAACTCCTCCATTAATACACTGCGAGCTCCTTGTACTTTTTGCTAATTACTGCTAATTCTGATAATACTTTATCATATGCTAATATAATCCCCACCAGTGACTGATACCGAAGGACTGTCTTTATCTGTACAGAGGCCCATTTTTCTGGGGTTTTGACTTCTGCTCTTTGCAACCAGATTTTTTTTTTTTTCCTTCTGCCTTCCTTACTTTTAACTCTTATTGCGGATGGTTTATTGAAAATACCTTCTTTTTGCTGTGCACCCAAGGGAAAGTCAGGAATGAGAATTTGCAAGAAGGAAGTATACCTTTCACTTTGACAAAGTAATTAACTTATTGTTATGGTAATTAAATCACACCATAACCTTAGCACAAGAGAGTTATCATGTGCTTAACACACTATTAAATAAATGAAATAAATTCCTGTACATTACAAGCAGCTTTCCATTTGTCTTTATAGTGTAAATCAGATACATGTCTATTATCTATACAACTAAAATATCCATGCAGGAAAAGGTGTGTGAGGATGTGTGTCTGTGTCGTTCTCAGGAACCAAAAATAAGTTTAACCTTTCTCTGCTCTACTACCATATTAGACATGCACAGCCTGTAACTTTTCAGGGGTTATAATGGAATACTGTCTGATTTTTTTTTTTTTCTTTTCCTTCCAGGCCTTAGCTGTAGCAAGATAATAAATGAAACTATTTATGATTGAAAAAATTTCTTGGCTGTATACAAAAGTTGCCTCTTAGTGAAGTTCTTTTCTGTTTAATCTCACAAATTCCTAAGAATAGGAAATTTTGCTTTTGGGAGTTAGACTCAAATAAAGCAGTCAAACAATTGAGTTTATTTCAGAGCTGCCAGGCTATATGCTAATGCAGCCAGGAATGGTCCAGGTTTCCTGGTTCCTCAGCTAAGGATCCATTTAGGATATTTAGGATTTTCTACCTCTCTTGTACGCTGCTCTTCCAAAACCCATTTTTTTGCATGTTATTTTTCAGCTTCACAGTGCCATCAGGCTGCATGAAATAACTTTTCCCTGCAGACCCAGAGCTTTGTGTCAGTCTTTATAGAGGGTCTCACAGCCTTTTCCATCCTATATCAGTCACTCTTACTCTGCAAGCAAGAAGTCGTGTAGCGCGCTCTGAATGCCAGTCCCAGCATGCCCAATGTACTTATGACCATAGGTTGCAATGGCTGGCTCGCATAATCGGGGCTCTCTAGTGCCACTTTATATCTCCATTTTCAAGTCTATAGTGCAGGACATTGGTTCCCAACAGGCTGTGAATAAAACACTATTTTTTTGGATGCTACATTTGTTTTTATGATAAAAACGCATTATGTGCGAGGATGCATAAAGCTGGCAACACAGTTATGGTTCCCGGACTCCATCTGTGGGGGAGGGATGAGTATGACCATTTTCCAACATTAATGACTCCCAATCTGTGGCCTGTGAAACGGCTTCTGTCCCAGCTGTGAAGCTTTGCTGAAAATTGGAGCTAAGTACTAGATTCTTCCAGGCTTTCCTGAGACCTTTTGATTAGCTAATTAACAAAATAATGTAGCTCACATCTAAGAAACATTCTGAAATTCTACACATTTTTGCCCTGCTTGTTCCTCTTGCTATTTTTCTTTGCTTCAAGTCCAATCATGATCATGATGAAAATTTCAGGGATAAGGAATTTTGGGTGACTTGCTCAGCTGGTGCTCAGATTAGCCCCTTTGATTTCATAGGAGAGGCAGCAGGTAGTATTGAGCTTTGAATTAATTCACTGGACTTTTGCTGGTTTTACAACTGTGAACAGAATTTAACTCATAATAAAATACAGAAGATAAATTACTGGAAACAGGAGAGCCAACTAAATTAACAAAAACTGTTGTTGTTTTCCTTTGTGACTATGTCCACAAATTCTCGATGACCTTAGGAGAATAATCTCCTAGGAATGGAAAACTGAAAATTCATTACTAGTATGAAAGGCTTTAGAGAACAGAGCTTTATTACATTTACAGAAGTTAATGCCTCTTTAATTCTCTCTCCTTTGACCCGTTTCAGTATTATCAGCTTAAATACAATCTGTATAGAAGAATTTTGATTCAAGTGTCATCAGAAGCAAATAACATCTGAAGAAGGACTTCCTGGTACACTTTTTTATTCAAGCGCTTTATGAAACTCACCTAAAACACTGATTAAGCTGACCTAATGGAGTGAAGGACCAACAAGGTGAAGATTTGAGAGCGGGCTAGCTGATGAAGTCTGGATTTGGTCATTTATATTAATCCCCCATAGATGTACTCAAACCAAAGTTATTTTAATGTGTGATGCATGATTTTTTTTAGCACTGTGATGACCAGAGCCAAAGCTTACCCTTGTTGAAGTCTAACTTTTTGTTAAACACTGGGAGAGGTGTTTGGATACTCTTTGGGCTATCTTAATGTTCAACGTATTTTTCAGCCTATTCTGAGGAAAATGCAAGAACCTTTCTGAGCATTTACTTAACTAATGAATCCCAGGTCTCAACATTTTCTTGATTTTTGTGATAGTTAGATGATTCAACAGAAAACAGGTATATTCTCTACTTTATACACTGTCCTAGCCCAAATCAGCACATCCAGATACTGAGATGCTTAAGTATTTATACATTTCTTCTCTGGGCAAATATGTTTCTCCTTCCCTCACTCATTTAATTTTTTCTTTGCATGAATGTGTGTGAACAGCAAGTATAGGGAAGGCTGGAGGCAGCTTTAGATCTACTGAATCGTCTGAGGAACCTTCTCCAAGTGTTTGTCTGGGGGTGAGACAGTGTTTATGAATCCAGAGCTTGTAGCAGTATCTGTAACTGAGGCTGTTTTGCTACATTTATCACGTACATACACTGTCCAGTGTCAAAGCTTCACTGAAACATTCCTAATGCTAATGAGGAAGAAAAAATGTGGTTTCATTCTGAGAGTGTGCCGTCTAATTAAGAGACAAGCAAAGATTGAGATAAGGGCAACGAGTGCTGCTCAAGAGCATGCAGCAGGCGAGGGGCACAAAGCAAATTAGATTTGTTGAGTCTCGGTGAAAGATTATCACCATATAATCATGCTCCTTCCCTCTCTTCTAGATTGTAGGGCCAGAAAAAATTGGAGCATTAAAGTTGCCTAACTATAACAGAGGGATAATGGAACAAATTCTGTAATTTCTACTTAAAGACCTGGAGTCTGGTAACCTATTTCTTTTTAAGATAGACCTGGATAAGTTTATGGAGAAAAAATTTAATGAGGAGCTAGAGATTGTATTGAGTGATACAGGAGGGCTCTTTAGACTTCTCTTCCAATGTCTTAACTTTCCTACACCTGTGTTTTACAGTAATTTTTCTCCTTCCCTTTAATAATACTTGTTTATGTTGTTTCCTTTAGTCTGTAGATTAATACTTGCAAAATGCCTCAAAACTGAAAAAAACCCAGCATTGCTATTATTATGTACACTTAGATCCTCAGGTGATGAAATGGATGAGAGAGGAAACACAGAAATTCAAAATCCCTCTTATCTACACTTTTCGTTTCTCATTATTCCTGAGTAAACACAAAAGGCAGGCTTAAAAATCGGTTCTGAAGATGCTTCCACTTCATATGTAGAGGTACACAGCCAGTAAGATGGTTTCAAATGTGGGCAAAAGCTTCCAGACTTGAAACCTCTTAAGATTGTTTTTTTCATTTTTCCTCCAATGCAAACACAAACAAACTAAAACCAAACCAACAAAATAAAAACAAATCTGCAGTAAGTCAAAACTGTTCCTTGAACTATGCTTGAGGCTGCTTATTTTTGGCAAAACACCGTCTCAGATGAAGGTGTTTGCTTAACACACAGACACGACCTTAGCTTTATTGCACAGAGCAGGGGGGAATCAGTATCATACCAGTGATATTTTGGGACCCTTGATAAGACAGTTCACAGGAAAAGGGAGATTAGAGTAAAATTGCTCTGGTAAACTAATAATGTGCTTTAGTAATTTAAATGTGCTTGGGGGCTTAGGACACTGGTGAAGGGCCTCCTTAATTACATTATAAGTGTTTTTAAATAAGAGAAAAGTACCTTTATCAAAATTAAATATTGTATCAAAAGCACCAGCAACAAGACTAAATCCGAGTTTACTGCAAGTTGATGTCAAGCAGGAGAGTTCAGGAGGGGGATGATCGGGGGGATGTTCACGTTACAGGAGCCTGAGCTCCTGCTGCTCACCACTCCCTTGAGCACTTCCAAACCAAGTGAAGGAAAAGCCTCCAGAGCTGTCACGGAGGGGAGAGGACTCGAGTCCTTCTGCAGAGCCCCCCCCCACACAGAAGCATCTCTTATTTGCAGGGGTCCGCGCTTGCTGCAGTCCTGTGTGAGCCGCAGTGAGAGGCTGATTATCAGCAGCTCTCCACGGAGGTGCTGAAACACCGGTTTATCGTCTGAAATCGTTATTCCCGCTGCTCTAGAGGACTGCTAGATGGCTGCCTTCTACCTTTTCAATTAACCTCAATGAGCCCTGCACGCCCCGGGTGATGGTGCACGCTGCAACGTGGGGCCAGATCCTATTACTTCTCAAGCTGTAGTCTTTAAGTGCTCCCTGTTTTCTTACAATATATAAAGTTCAGCTCAGCAGTAGTAAAGATCCCTAACTGACAGCATGCAATTCCTCTGTCCACATTAGACAGTCAGCCGGTATAAATTGGTGTACTTCCACACCGTGGAACAAAAGTGACTTATATGAGCTGAGGAATGGCCTAGAAAATTATAAAATAAGAACTAGATGTGGAGTAATTGATAGGAGCCATGTAGAAAAGATATGGGGATATGCTATTAACTTGATCCAGCAAGTATGTCCTCTGAGGGTGAGGAGCCCACTTCCCAGGTCAGGTGAGCCCACCCCCCCAAAAAAAGGAAGAATTCTCAGAAAGACCTAGGATTAATGTCTCATACACCAACACTTAGAAATTTAGACCCTTAATTAGGAGAATGGCAGCTCTGAGTTTCCTCTGCAGTGAATATGAAAGGTGAGCACTTCTACAGGGCCACCTCTCTGCCCTAAAACCTGACTCACCCTCTGCAGCCCTGTCTGTTTTTAACCTGTTGACCATAGAAAGAATTTGGGACAGCTGCTTCTAATTGATGCATCTCACTTAACTGCCTGAAATGGAGTCAGATAAATCTGGGTCTCTAGTAATTAGAGCAAGGCTGGATTTTCAATATCTCTTCTTTGGCCCCTGTATTTAGGTTTTTAGATCAGAGATGAGGTTTCTCTCCTTTCTTTCTTTAAGAGAATGGGTATTTTGTGACCCTTTTATAATGACTTTGACTTACATGCATGTTAAGGAGTTGTATGTGTCTTTTCTGGTGTCTAGTCTATAAAAAATAAAAGCTTAGGATAGGATTAATAGAAGGTTCCTGACAGAGTGAAAGATTTTAGTCATAGCAGAAGAGGTAAAAAATTCAAATTACTTCTAATTTAGAATCTGATATGTCCATAAAGAGGATTTTATTATAAGATGTGCTATTCAAGGTCTTACTGACCCAGGAGGCCTCTTCTTGTCATGCTGGTGGTTCTGGTTTGTTGAAAGAAGATGAGAGTTGCAGTCAGAAGAGCAATATTTCGATCATCGTCCAAACTATGCTAAGTGCTGTAAGAGTACTGGATCATCTCGGTACAAACTTGAAAAAGCTCATCGTTTAGAAATACTCTGGCTCAAGGAGACAGCTTATCCTTAAATTGAATCAGGTTCTTCCTCAGTAAAAAGAATGAATTTCTTCTCATGCAGAAGTGTCTGTGGCACAGAACTGGAGATTCAATTTTACATGCACTACATCAAAGAACACAAATAAAAAATGTCTGTTAGAAAGCAGTCCATTATTTTGATACGCTATCTGTACACATTCATCTTCCTCTTTATTCATCATCATTTGTAAAGAAGTATTATTGCTTGCCATCCAGTAGTGCTCATCTCATATTTATCCACAATATTAAGCAGATGTCGGTGAGTGTAATTAAAGAGATAAAAAACCCCACATTGTTCTTTATTGGTAAAAGATGCAGAATGAGAGAGACAAAATTGTTTTTTCAGTTTGTGAGCTGGTATTTCTTGACATTTACATATAAGAATAAAGGGTCAGATAATAGATTTTAAAAATATACAGATCGAATTATTTCAGTATTAGAGACATAGACAGGGAATTTGTTCTTCCTGCTTTTCAAAGAGACAGAAAGTTAGGAATTTGGTCTGATCTTTTGTATTTGTGCTAATGTCAAAAGGTGTTTTAAATTTTAAAATTGACAAAAAGTGGCTTTCAGTTGTGCATGCTTGCTTGTAAATGTCCACTTTGAATCAGTATTACCATTATGAGATACTTGTTTAGTTTACCTCTCACCATAGTCCCCCAGGGCATGCTTTCAAGTGATTTCAAGTACCAACAGAGAAGGCCTTTGAGTTGGGATTCTCCGGGTCTCTTCAGAGGCAGATTGGTAAAAGGTCAGACATGTGAACGACACAGCAAATATTATTTAGGCTCCATATAAGTAACACATCAAAGAAGGATCTTTATGAAGTATCTGCCACTGTTACTTTGCTGTCTTCAGTGTGTGCCCGGATTGTGGTCTGCGCCTTCGGGAATACTGGTCTTCCTCAAAATTTCCTGTCATGGTAAGTGTGGGGCTTGGGGATCTCTCTTTGTCCTCTCCTCTGTGGGAAACAGGACCTCCCTAGCTCAGGGTAATCCCTTTTTCTTTCGTCTCCCCTCAGGGACCACAACCTCCACTTGCACCATGAGCTTGCCCAGCTCAGGCAACTTGTTAGAGAAAGAAAGGACCACCGCCAGCCAGAGGAAGAGGAAGGGAGAACAGCTTATCTTAGAAGCATCCGCTCCTTTCCCCTGGTGATGCCAAGGGTGGGGTGCTTGGGCAGAAGGCCATGTGTCACAGAGGACATGTAGCTATTTTGGGAATTACAAGGCAATGGCTTCTATCGTGCTGTCTGGGCATTTCACTTCAAGCCTCCAAGCCTGCTGTGAGCAGAGGCACAGGAGGGGCTCGGGGAGGCCAGGCAGAGCCATGCAGTGTTGCTGCTGGATTAGCACTGACGTTGTTTCAGAAGGTATTCATTCCATATTCCACCTGGTTGTCATTCCAGCTGTTTGCAGCTGTGACACCCTGGGGAATACTGGCAGTCAGCAGCCATGTGCCATGGATCGTGCTTCCATCTGCCATGAGACACTCTGTTGGAAATATCTGTAGGGATTGATTCATTTCTCTGCAGAACACTATAATTCAATCCCATTATTATGATCATCCATATTACAGTAAGGCCCGAAGGACTCAGCCCAAGATCAGAGCTGAAAAATTTACAGCAAGAGGCACAGCCAGTGCTCTCAGAAGATGCTGCTTCAGTATCAGTTTCAGAGCTGTGCTTACAGTAAATTCTGTTTCACATTTATGTGCAAGCTTGGAGACTTGAATTCTGCATTTAGAACTTGCTCGCAGCAGTGGTTCAGGATTATACCTGTGCCACCTCCAGCCTCTAATACATTTTTAATAGAATCATAGATTTCAGAGCCAGAAAGAAACCATTATATCATCTAGTCTGACCTCCTGCATCTTGCACACTCAGGCCATGAAATTCACCGCGTTACTTTTCTGTGGAGTACTGAAGGATATCTTCTAGATATGTCTCTCTCCTTCAGCTGGGGAACAATTTGCCCCTTCCACTGGAAATTTGCTTCAGCAGTTAAGCATTCTCACTTTTCCAGGTTTGTACCTTATTACTGAGAGGGATTGGTGTGGAGAACATTCTCCCACTGGTTCCTCTGAAGCTTTTCTCTTCTGCATTCAGGAGCCCTTTGCTAGCCGGCATTTTCAGATTCAACTACAACCCGCTTCACAGTTTTTGACAAACTGAGCAGAAGAAAAAGAGAATACTGCATCTTGTTTTATTAACTCCCAGTGATCACTTCCTACCCTCAGCACAGTTGTCACTATTTTTGGTTCAAGTCAGTGACCTAAGACCTAATGTTCTGAATTTTTTATACTTGTATAAACTGGAAGTGCTCCAGCTCTTGCCCAATATTATTGCTATTAATACCATAAGCTACAATAGATCCTGATCTGTGAACATTTTCTTTCCAAAAGAAGCCAGCCATAAACTGCACCATCTGAGTTAAGTGTGGATTTTCCTTTTCCCATTTTTTTTTTCAGCGTGATTTCAAGAGTTTCTGAGACTTGGGTGAAAGCTTCCAACCAAAAATCACCAACATGGGTGGTGATCGGCCATTTCTATCACCTTAATATTGTGTGTCAGGAAAAGACAGCTCTGCTCCTCAGGGAGTCAAATAAGATCAGGGCACAGTGACAGTGACACTGAGCTGTCCTGCCCTTGAAGCAGTCAGCTGTGGATGTAGAAGGAAAGAATACAAGAGATCATTTTTCACACGCCCTTTCAGTTCCCACAGTTAGGGGTATGCTGGTTTTCTGGGATGGAGATTGTCCTATGGTCATGTAGGACAAGTCCAGAGACAGGACACCCAGAGACAGCTACGGATCCATAAGGTAAGCATGCAACAAGTTGCCTCGTTTCAAGGCTGGGACTAATGTGATTTTGGGTCTGACTGGATGGCAGCCCTGCTTTTGTAGGTCACACTTGTTCTGACTGGTTTCACGCCTCAGTTTTCCCTGCCCAATTCATTCTGTAGATGCACATTGCACCCACCAACAATCTGCAGTGTGCCTTTGAAAACGTATTTCTACTTATTACACAATCACCTGCATAACCAGAAGGCTTTTATTTTCTAATGCAATTCTTTTGTCAAAGACAGAGGATTTTACATTTGGAAGGGGAGTGCTGGATTTTAAGCATAGCGATCATAGACGCAGCTGCCACCACCTTATGTTCCATTTCAAATGATTAATAATATTTGTCACTTCCGATGTGTCTTTGTGCTCTGTTCCTCTACAGCATGCTCGAAATGATGGCACTCTCTTTTGGATCGACCTGATTAATGATGGATGAATCTGTTTCATTTTATTGTAAGCCTCTCTTAACAGAATGGCTTAGGTTAAAAGAGAACAACCTCCACCTAATGTTATGAGTTATGCCATCATTTAAAACAACTTTTCTGCCTCTTGTTGCTAACAATTTAGTGACTATACCTGAAGAATTAAACTTAATTAATTCTGATCAAGCCCTGTTCCTCCAGGTATAAATATTCACTAATTTTTTTCCTTTAATTTTATGATTTCATTTTTTTGCCCAGTGATGAGAGTGTCCCTCTGTCATCTCAGTGCTTTGTGTTCTACAACAGATCATTTCAACACGGCAGATGCCCATCTCCTTACTCCTGAAAATTGCTCAGAACATTACAAAACCCTTTAATGATTTATATTGTTTCCTATTCACCCGTTTGAAGAGTTAGTTTGAAGAAATGGCTGCAGCATCAGTTTATAACAAGAGGGGTATTTAGGCTATACATAGCTCTATTGTTATGCGACCCGGGGCTTTGTTTTCACACCAGTTGCTTGTCCTGTTCCTTGTCAGTCTTGTTTAATTAGCTTGTATGGTCCTCTGTGGCAAGGACTTTCTAATGTCGGTTGTTTGCTTAGTGCTTAGCACAAGGGTGTCTCTATCTTAGGTATTGCAATGCACAGCATAAATAATATTAATACTTTAACAGAAGACAGCAAGAAAATCTTCACAGTTTCAGCTCCTTGCTAATTAATATTACCCTGTAGTTAGCACTGGCAACCATACACTAATGATAATCATTTACACAAAGTAATAGCAGAAGTTTAAGGGCTGAATGCTGAAATCAGGTACAGACCTGAAGAACAGTTTTTATGCATTAACCCTGTCCAAATATGTTGCTCGAATAAGAAACACAGCTTCTGACTGCAAGCGTTTCTCTAGGTGTTATATTTGCCACAACATGTAAAGGAATTTGGGGGAGGCTTGGTTGTCTCATCCTTCAGAGGGTTGCCAGGATAACATGAATTATGAACAGAAGCACAACAAATCTTTAAACAGAGCCAGAATTGGTTTCATCCAGAAGAATTTTCCCTTCTGAGACCTTATTAAGAATTTATTTGCTCAGTGATTTAAATCTTAATCAGATCCATCATTTCTGGTCTTGAAAACAGACATGGGATATTCTCCTCACGATGCTAAAGACTTTGGCTTTTGGTCTGTCTCACTGGCCCCCTTCTTCCCATCTGGTCTGCAAGAGACGACGTGACGTTTTAACCCTCCTTAACTGAATAATGCAGATTATAGACTTCTTTCCTTGTTTTCTTGTGCAGTTTATGTAAACACATGGTAAATTTAGTAAAAATTAGTGAGTGTTTGCCTAGGATTACAAAACCTACAAGCCCAAAATATTTATTTTCAGGGAAGGGAAAGCCTTGCTTGGGTCATACTATTTTTTCCCAGAGTTTTGGATGACAACAATTATTGCACTCTAGCAATCCTTTCTTTATGGCTGGCTGGCTGCCTCTTCACTAAGTGCCTAAAGGCACTGCCTAAAACCACTGTGGATTCCAGTTTTATTGATGCAAATACTCAAGAAAAGTAAATATTTTCTTTAGGTAAACATACAAGCCCAAATACTGGGTCATATCTAAATCTCTCAGATATTGATGATTTAGTGTTTGCACTAGCCTGAGAGGGAGGGATGTCCTCTCACTATGATAAACACAATTTACAATAATAAACACAATTTAAAAAGGGAAGTGAACCAAACAGAATCAACATTAAAAGAAACATATGACTTATAGTAAACTAGAACTGTCTTCTCAACAATCAGTTCTGTTTTATCCATTTTGCCACTCGTTCTTGCACCTTCTTATCTGACACACATCTGTTGACTTCCAAGGGCTGAAGAAAGCAAAACATTTCAAAAAAAGTTTTTTTCCTCCATGAAATCAACATGTATGACTGACAGTGCCCACGAACCAGCTCTGTTTAGTCAGAAAGTATCATTTTAATACAGTAATCTCAGAGCACATGAACGACATGTTGTCTCGTGATGTGTTACTCAAATATTGTAACGTGGTTTTGTACTTGATATTTGCGAAAAAACTTCCTTCCTGAAGCTTAGCTGGGCTCAGGATATTCCGTATTCACTTCAGCAACATCCCACAGACTTTGTGGTGAGCTCATTTTTAGCCAGGTCTGATTCAATCAAGTTTTTTTCACCAAAATGGTGGTAGAAATTTCTTTTAATGAAATTTGACTGACCTTTAAACTCTGTAGGAAACCTTGGCTTAAGAAAACCAGATGCACTTCACAGAATTAAGTTATTTTTGCTTTCCTCCCACAGAAAATGAACAAATTATGCACTGCATTTCTCAGTCTAGACCACTTTTATTTTGGAGAACAAGGGATGAAGAAACATAAAATGTCTATGAGCGTGAGGGAAAGTACACAGTGATTCACTGTAACAATTTGCAGAACAACATGAAAATAGTGATTGAGTCGCAGCTGACCTTTCAGAAAACATAGATCCTCATCCCCATTTAAAAAGCTGCAGTATACTAAAACCAGAATGACACAGGCTTCATTATGTTGCTCAAGGCTTGCATCAGAATTAAGGTGGGAGAAGGTCTTTTATTCTGTACAGCGCCAAACTAAATTGGTCTATTGTCATTCTTTCTTTTGTCCCCCCAAACTCTTATATTCCCTTGGATGGGTGATTTTATTTTTAATAAGGTGTTTTGAGGCAGCTGTTTTAGCCTGAGTCTAATTCCAGCAGAACACCGTTATCGTGTCTGAGGAAACGGAGTGGACATAGGACTTTTGCCCACTTTTTTTCCAATGAGTCATATTTGTTTTTGCAGTCTGGATTTGAGGATTTAGTTCCATAACTACTTCTTTCTCCTGCGGGTGAAGTCAAACACCTTTTAAACCAGTAGCAAAGTAGTTCAAGTACCAGCTTGGCTTTCAAACTGATGTGTTTTGGATTCACATCTCCATGAGTGTTTCTTACTTCCCGAGCTACGAGTAAATTTGCTGTCTGGTTTTGATCCATTTGTTTAGATATATGTGAAGATCACTGATCTCAAAAGAGAGATTGGAAGAGAACTGGAAATCCTCAACTCTCATTGGAGAGGAAAATCTAAACTTTCACACATGGTCCTGTTCCAGCAGATGAAGAATAGGAAGCCAGGTCTTCCACACCTTGGGAAAGTGTCCTAGATACTGACTTATCAGCCAAAAAGTTAAGAATAATCTTCCACACCTCCATGGCATTTAGGCTGGTGAACAAGATGCTGTGAGCAGGAGATGACGTTCTGCCCAAACAAAAATAAGTAGAGCAATGAATTTCTCTGTTGTGCACCAGAACCAAGAGTGGCTGGGAAGGGCCAGCTGGAACGAACGCCTCCTTGCAGTGTCATGAAGAGCTGCCCAGGAGCACTCACTTGGCTCCAGAAGTCACATGGCTGGATATCTCACAACTGCAAGAGGTCCAGCTGATGCAGCTGGGTCATCTGAAATTGAAGTGGAGGACTTTAGCTCTGATAAAGCCAAGGTGTGATGTGCAGGTTCTTAAGAGTTTAGTCACAAGATGGGGAAAGCAAGAGGTTCCTCTCAGTCAAGAATCAGATGTCTTTTTCCATGCCTGTAGGTGAATTTAAAGAGGCTTGAGTGACGTAGGATTTCCAGAGATAGCCTTGTCCTTCCTGAAATTGATCTTCCTTCAGCACATGAGACAAATGAAGCCTTTGTCGGCTTTCTATCTGACCCTTCATTAACCGCCTTGCATTGGAAGCAGTTTGTGAAGCTAGCTGTTAGTAACTTTCAGAGAACAATTTGAGTAATCAATTAAAAAAAATCCATGAAGACATGCTGTACAGCAAATTAAGCACTTGTAATCAAGAACAATAACACAACACTGTGGACACTACACTACTTCTCTGCATTATCTTGTCACTGTAGACAATTACTGGTCTATCAAAATTACAGTAAAAGGACAAACTAAGCAATAGCTGTACCAGTTGGGGTACATGAACAACTAATTTGGTCACTCTGAAGGGGAGTATTGTGTCGAAGACCAAAGACATCAGACCAGCAAGGCATGAAAGTGTTTGCTATAATTATTGTGCTTATTGCAAGGCTTCTTACTACAATTCTGAGATGTCATCGGTGAACTCCGATGTAAAAAAAAAAAAAAAATTATCTATGCTAGTTAGGGGACAATGTTCTTTTTTTTTTTTTTTTCAGCATTGTGTGTTCTGTTTTCATTATTTCCTGCACTGGAGACATTCAGAAATATTTCAGTGCTTCCAAGCATGTAATATCATTTGCACATGGACATGACCATTCATTATCAAACCTGCCTTTGAATGTTGAAACACCTATGCACACATTATTTATTTATTTACTCATTCATTCATATTTTAAAACTCCATGCATTTTTTTTTTAAACACTCTTGGTTTCAGGAGAGTGGATAAATTCAGGATTAGGGGAATTCTTAGGTAGTTGAAGATTTAAGGAATGATGGTTCTGCTACAATGTGTCTTGACAATGGTCTTACAACACACTACATAAATGTGAACCTTACTACCTCAGGATGGAGCGTCCTTGAGATCCAAGTGTCAGAATTAAGATCCACTTGCAAACTTTCATTTATGTCATTTTTTTGGCAATGCTTAAATCAGAGCACTTTTGCAGTAAGAAACCTGTAAGTAAGGAAATGTTCCTTTAACAAGGAGTTTCTGTCTTGCTTTGGAGTGAGTTGCATCTTACCTTACTCTATCTGTGTGAAACATAAGTCTTGAAGCTAAGCTGCTCTTCTAGGCTGATAGAAGATAAACCATCCTGATATTGGTGCCTCAGACTGGTGGGACAAATTTCCTTTTGGAAGCTACCTCTCCCACAAGGAGTTCAAGGTGACATCTGTAGTGGAAGAGCAGACTGACAGCAAGCCATGGGGGAGGACACAGAGAGATCTAGGTAAGATTTTCTTCTATGCACTCCATTAAGATTGCCCTCTCTTTTGATGAGAGAGCATTACTGACTGCATCCGTTGGGCACAACAGGTTGCAGACAGGGAGCTGACTGTCAGAGAAATTATGTTGTTCATGTTCTAGCTGCATGGTGGCTACTAATTGGATGCTAGCGCAAATTACCTCTTGACTGCCTGCAGCTGTGAATTTGCAATGCCACACACTTTATATGCCCTTTCAGTCATATTCACTCAGATTCCTGTCCAATTTTTAATGTGCACAGAAACCCAAGCACCAAGGTTCCAAGAATGAATGTGGGTGGCCTGAGTGTTCACATCGCTGTCCCATGATACATCTGGGTTTAAAAAACATTCCTAAAATCAACTTCTAGAGGATAATTCATCTCACCTGTTTAGGAACCTACTTCACAACAGCTTATCCACATACCCACTGCTCAGGGCTTTGTCTTTGTTCTCCATAAACAATGGATCTTTCCTTGGTTTTACAAAATAAAAAGATAAAGTCTTTTTAACAAGTGATGAGATCCTGCTGTCCTTTACAGTGTGCATTTATTTAATATAGTTATGCCACATGATACAAATTGTAACCTGGTCTTCTTTCTCTATGTTAACATAAATCTGAATTTCCCCGCTGGGTGTAATCATTGGTCTCATGCATGAGGATTTAGATGCACCAAGAGAACAAAGGCTAATAAAACACCACTCTGAAGATGGACTATCTCATGTCTTTTATCTAATTTTCTTCCTTGTTCTTCCTCTGACTTCAGTGTTAGATGAGTTGGACCATTAGATATTTTTATTGTACTGACAAATGCAGAGTGAGGTAGCGACACAAGTTGGCTTTGACTGAGGTATAAAATCCCTGCAAAGATGGAGACTTCACTTGAATAATGGCTAAAGCAGAGAAGAACTTTGTGTATTTCTGTCCATGAAGGCCAGGATACAGAGGAGAGAGTTATCCCACCTGGTCTACTAGGGTAGCAAAATGAATTTCACTCCAGTCTTCAACTTAAAGCCTGGCAAAACCTCTCAAGACTTGTGTGTGTTGTCTTCTTCTTCTTTTCTTCTTTTCTTTTTTTTCTTTTCCTTTTTCTTTTCTTTTCTTTTCTTTTCTTTTCTTTTCTTTTCTTTTCTTTTCTTTCTTTTTTTTCCTCCTTACTGATTGATATGGGGAAAGGGAAAAGGTCACCATCACCTGTGATCATGGTGATGCTTTCATCTTTTTTAAGTCTGTGCTCCTAAGGGCTTCCTGAGCCATTCTCAAAAGGCTAATGGTGAGGAACCTGCCTATTCAGAGACTCTCTGTTTTTATTCTTTCTAACATTAACTGTCCCAAAGTTACCAGTCACTGGTCTCCTGCAGATTAGTTACTGCTGTTCAAAGTACAGCTGGTGTCTCTGGTGCATTAAGAACTGGATGATAAGGTCTGCAACTTGCTGCTCTGCACAGAATTTAAATTTCCAAAGAATGAAAATATCTCAGATGTAAGCTGTATTTTTACCGCACAAAAGCCACCACGCACATACTCCAGATGATGGTTTCCATCCAAATCACAGCTTTGTGGCACAAGTGGAACAGTTTGATCTAGCAAGTCACTTCCAGCTTTTATGGATGGCACTTTCCAAATGCCTTGAAAATCCTCACTCCATGCACGTGTAGCATTCAGGACCGAATTTCTTATTGCATCCATTAAGTCCATGCCTGCAAAGGCAGATTTCAGAGACCTGAGTATCATTTCATATTGTCTCAGGAAGGGGTCGAGTTTGGGAAAGAGCCAGAGGTCTCAGGAGGACTTTCTGGGAAAGCAGCCACTTTGCAGAAGGGTCTGACAGTATTCAGCAAGAGAAAGTCTGAGCAGTGGGAAATTCACCATTGCCTGTGATTTAGACTAATTTCTTTTTATGAGCCAATGATCTACAGAAGTCCTTGTGTGTGTGGTTCTATGGCTTATACGCGTGGGAGGCTGCTCGTTGCCGTCGCTTGCAGTCAGAGATGGTCCCTCAGGCACTGCATGGGCATGACCCCAAGCCTTGGCCTCACTGATGGGTTTTAGCCTCAGGACAGCCCTGTGAAGAAGGACGAGATGAACCTTATAGTTAAATGACTTTCACAGGATCACAAAGGCAGTAAACAGAGGAGAAGGGGGGAAAGCTAGATTCCCATCATCTTCGGTGTGACATAGAGATCCATGGCATATCCTGACCCCTCACTTGTCCTTTTGTCAGGGGGCTTTATGGATGAGGCTTTTCCACCTGGTCTAATGGAAGGTGTCCCTGCCCATGACAGGAGATTTGGAATTAGGTGATCTTTAAGGTCCCTTCCAACCTTAACCATTCGATGATTCTACGATTCTATGACACATAAAGGTTTCTTCTCCCTCAAAGCATGGTTTCAGTGGCATCCTTCCCTCTTCCAGGGCTGAGTTTGGGTCCCTGTGGCCTCTGCAGCCTCTTGAGTGGTTCCTTCAGCCCTTGGAAACAAGAGTGACAGCCACACTGGCACATGTGCCGCTCAGACCATGCAGCAAATCCAATGGTTTGATTAAGAAGACCTGGCCTCAGGACTCAGCAGTGTTTTGGCAACAATCCGGGAGGGAAAAGATGGTCATCCATCTAATTATCACACAGATATGCTCTGACATAACTGACCAGTCAGGCCCAGAAAAACAAACCCCCTTACAGCACCAGTTCCTCAGGTAAAGCCCTTAAAATCCACTTGCAAAGCCTGCCTCTCCCTTCCCCTTTTCCCCTTTTCCTCTGACTCTCTGCTTCTTTCTCCCTCACTGGTAGAAATGCAACTTGTGCCAATAGCAGAGGAGCCTATGCCCTCTCACTTTTCTCTCTGTGAGTCATTATTATTAATAACTGGGTTATTTTTGGCTTTCGCTCATCAGGCAGCTTGTACCAAATAAGCAGCCTGCCTTTCAGCGTTGCCAATCAACGCTCGTTTCTGCTTATCGGAGCAGAATGCCTTGTCCTAGCGGCTCCTCTGCCATTGTGCTGCTGCTGTCGCCCTTACCTAAAATATACATCTAGTCTTGAATGGATGTGTGCATATACATAGAGAGACAATAAATACAGGAGCACATTTTCCAAGTCCCCATCTTTTGGAGATAACAGCAAAGACTGCAACACCGAGAGCAATAAACAGGCTCCATATGGCACCGGCCTTTTGACAGAGTGCTCCTCGGCTTGGGGAGTCCTGGGACTGCCGTGGAAGTTTTCAATGTGCTTTACAGTGGGTTTGTTTTTATTTCAAGTTTGAAAATCTATGCAACACAGAGGGGGTGGAAGGTGGCTGTTAAAATGACATAAATAGTGTTATCAAACCAGATGGGAAAAGCAGGATGGAGAAGGGAAAACAAACAGGATGATAAATGTTAAACTTATGAAGAAGTGCAATTTTATCCTTGGTGATTTCTTTGGCATATTTATTTTTTTTAATGAACTGTGGGGGGTATTTTTTTCTACCGTGTGAGTTTTAAGTCTGAAACTCTGATGTGCATGTGAACAACTCCCAGGGCAGGGGCTGTGTGTGGGTTAAGTTGCATGGCCTGCCTATTGGTATGGGATTAGGGCACTGATGCTTTAATGGGTAAGCCAGCTACTGATGCAAGACAGTCAGGCAAATACCAATAATTTATCCAAGACACCACTAACATAAGCAAATAGAACACTCTGTGATCATTCCCGAATCGTATAGGAGAGTCACGAGCAGCAGCAAGCCAGCTAACAGAGTAGGATACTAGTATTACCTAAGTCTTAAGCAAATACCATGTATCTCCTTGTGGCTGACCACCAGCTTGCCCAGAGGTCCACAGGAATCCCTACAATGCAAAGCAAACTGTTGTGATCAAATACTGGGAGTAGCAATGACCTCCGTGGATTTACTCTGGGAATTAACTTGGTCTCAAGACCGAGCACTGAAAAAAATTGTGGTGTGACTTAATCCATCCCTTTTCTTTCCACTTTAATAACATCCATTTCTGCTTCTCTTGCTTTTCTCCACTCGGCTCTAAGTGGCTCAGCGATGAGGACTCAGACCATTATTTCATGGCCCAGCACATCTCTGAGCACAGAGAGCGTTCTGTCACGAGTTACCGAGCATCACTGAACTGTGGTAATTTGCCATGTGCCATGTGCCATGTGAAATAACGTAACTTAAGTTAACCGTCTTTCCCTGTGAGCAAAGCTAAATCAATCCACCCTACGTTTGCCTTGGGCTGAGGGTGTGCACGGGGACCGGGATGTTGGTTTGAATGAAGTGTGCCAGCTTTTTAATCCGTGATAGTTCTGTCACCTTATAATTATTGCTATGGTCAGAGCTTTATTTTTAAATTTTACATAATTTAATATTTAAAGTTATTTAATGTTTTT
>NW_010125022.1:0-21934 GCF_000699245.1 Pterocles gutturalis
AAGGATGTTAAACAGGACAGGCCCCAAAATGGATCCGTCGGGAACATCACTGGTGACCGGCTGCCACCTTGACTTAACTTTGTTCATCATGACTCTCTGGGCTTGGCCTTACAGCCAGTTTTTCAAGCAGAAGTTAAGAGCCCGATGCCCAAATTATTAGATAATGTTTGATGACTCATGGTGTTCAAGCCAGACCACATACCCATGATGATCCATGAGGGCCTTAACATTCCCAACAGCAGATGACATGGAAGTCAAGAATATGACTGTGGCCATTACCAGCTTTACTCTTTGTGTTACATTTGATATCTCACACTGAGGGCTATGAACAGGAACCCACTGGAAAAGATAGTTCTGGTTTCATTCATATATTGAATTAGTTGAAGGTAATTGTGTGATTACTCATTTTCCATTTAGTCTTGGAGTTCTCACTTTTGATTTGACTTGAGTGACTTTGAATGAGTTTGAGCTCCATTGAAACAGAGCATGCAGAGGTAAGAACATCTACACACAGGCTCATGCTTAAATTACAACATGAATTAAAACCCGGCTTGTTGTTCCACTCCCAGGCTGGATGCAAACAAAATCACTTGAGCCATCACAGAACACGGAATGATTTAATTGCTAATCACCACTGACAGCCTGTTGGCTTGGTAGGCAGGCGACACAACGTGTGAACTGCCAACAAGAAGTGAGTCTGTAATAAATAAAGATATGGATTCTGGGATTTCAGCTGATTCCAGCCAGCCCATGGGGATGACAGAAAAGGGAATTTTGAAACATCTGATCACTTAAGAAGCCGGTTACAGCTGGGCCCAGTGGAAAAGGAACATGGGCCAATTGCTCCATGTTGTAGCCTCAAACTGAGCTGGTTATTACGAAATGCCATTCTCTGTTGCTCAGCTGGTGTTTCAGAGCATTGCTGATCCAGAGTTTACTGGTACAGTCTGGCTAAATTTGATTGCCCTGCAGTCACTTGATCTTATTTCATGGCCAATTTGCACTCTGGGTCTGGTGCACAGCAGACACTGCCTTGGCCACTTCTCATGGCAGCATCCAGTAGAGATCTGCTGGCCCCAAACTGGAGTGATTCAGTAGAGAAGTTGGTTTTGCATGTATGCGCCTGACTCATCTTTCAATTACCGAGGAAATGGCTTTATCCAGGAAATAGCCTACACCATCAAGGCCTTTTCACAAAAGAAGCTTTCCTTGGTGTTGTTCCTAGAAAACCATTCAAGCACACACTCAAAACCAAGGTGGGTTAATCTCTTAGAAAGCAAGATTACGGCATTGCATGCAGAGCTTGCGGGGCCAGGAACACACATTTCCCAGTGGAGATACCAGGGCTCTGTGGCAGATGAAGACATGAAATGCCAAGTGGGGAGCTGCACCAGAGAATGTCCCTTAGTGAGGGGTCTGAGACCCTGCTGCAGGCTAACCATCAGCTCCGAATGACCAGGCACCACCTTACCACCCTTGACTCTAACCTCTTCCAGTCCCATAACTGGAGTGGAGGACAGCTTGTCCTCCAGTATCCCGGCATTTTCCAGACTGCGTTTCTACTCCCCACCTAGCAGGCACACAGCCCCGCTCAGTCCAGGGAACTGCATTTACTTCAAAGCAGAGGGAAAATACAAAATAAAGGAAGTTTCTTTAGGGGAAAGGAGTGATCAATGAAACTGTTGCTTCTGCAGTGCAGCTGCTTGATCCTGCGGGATATTGATGAACAGCCCTTTGTGGATTAGTAGAAAGAACCAGCACTGTTGTGTTACCAAGATAAAACTATTCAGGTGTGAATTTCCCATTCCTTTAAGACATAAAAACCCCCTGACAGCAACTTCTGAGAACATCCTATTCTTCTTTCATCCTCAGAAACATGGTAGAAAAACAGTTTATTGATCTCTGCTAAGAAATCAAATGTTGTTATAACACTGAAGGGTGTCCAGTTACAGAGAAAATCGGTGGTAATCGGAAGCTTCGCGCAGACCTCGCGTGACCCTGCTCATTCCAGCACAGAAAACTGTTTTTGTCTAACTTAGAAAGAAACCAGACAAACCCTGCAAGGTTACTTATAATCCTGACACTGCTCTCAGAATTGCCATGTGCTGGGAACATGCCTTCTTGCCTATCTACAGTATATATCTGAAGGACTTTGTTACAGCCCTGATATTTGGCATATCTTAAGCCTATTTAGAACATCAACACCATCAATCACTTGGTATGGGGCCGAGCAGCTGGATGAACCTTGGCTATCATGCGAAGGCTATTTGTCATCTCGGCAAGTCTGTTTGGCGTATAATGCTCCAGTCCCAGAACAATTTTCCCTCTCCAAAAATATTCTCTTTGATTCAGGAAACACGTGATTAATAATGAACAAGGGCTTAAAGATGGAGGTCAAGGCTGAAGTCTTAACCAAACAAGTGCATTGCTTACTAATGTTTGCCTCAGTCTTCAGATATTCCCTTGAAGAGCACCCTTGGTGGAGAAACACAAAACTGTTCCTAAATAACATGAGATTTGAGAGACCTGTGTGGCCATGGCCACAGCAGAGGTTTTCCTTGACTGTGACGATTCTGTTCTTACAAATTGGCAGCCAGACAACAAACCTCTAATGACAGCCCACGTCTAGGATGAACTCTGCCCATGTTACAATCCCATTCTCTCCAAGAAAAGAGATACTAGGCACTTCTGACATTTAGGCAATTAGCCCTCTCTTTAAACGAAGAAATATTAGCTTAAGTATCTTAATGATCTGTCTGAGCCAAAATAAGAGCAAAGGAGTTTACATAAACAGTCTTAGCATGCTTAACAAGCATGTAGCTAATGATTTATTTTTTTAAGCCTTAACAATAGAGACTACTGGATATAAGCAAGTACTTCATCATTTGTGTCTCTGTGCTGTTAATGAAAGACTAGTAATTAGTGGGTGACTAAACTTCAAAAGTACATGTTGTCTCAGTATATGGTGTTGTAAAAGACAGATTCTCCCCAGCCATCTACGCAGCCAGAAGGAAAAGGAAGGAGAAGAATATTTTGGAAATTTGGCTTATCAATTAAAGTATTTTGTTTATATCTTCAGCCCTACATCCTACCCTTTCTTCACCATTTATCTCTCCCCATCTTCTCCGTATTTATTCCTTGCCTAATCTTGTTCAGAGTGTAAATAGGCAGGGAGGTTGTGTGTCACTGTATTTTTATAAACAGATTACAACACAACACAGAGTAATCTAACATCTGACTTGCTGTGAGGTTTGCTGGATACCAGGCATAGGCAACACTTGTGGTTACAGGGATGACCCTGTTAAGCAATGACGATGCACGCAACCCCCAAATTTGTTAGCACTCATTGTTACTAAAGCAGGGTGAGTGACCTTGTCATATTTAACAGCTCTGAGCAGACACAGCAGTGGAGCTCCTGAGGGCAAAAACAGAATTTCCACTAGTGATGTAATAATATACCAGGATAATTAACCCCTTTTCCACTCCCAATGGCTTGAATAACTGCATAGTCCAGCTGGCAAGCTCCTGATGCTTAGAACTCATGCGGCCAGGATTTGTACAAACAAAAGCCAAAACAAAAGTCATAAGCGGTCTGTCTCGTCTCTGAACAAGTGCAGCATTCAGAGGGGAGCATGGCGCTAGCCCGGCAGTGGTCACGCTAGCACAGACTCTACCGCCCCCACCTCTCTGCACTGCCGGAACAGCAGCAGCAGGCACAAAGGGTACAAGCAATGGCAAGAAGCGACCCCAGGATATGGCAAAAGATGCACATTTTTAACTCCTTTTTAGATGGAGCTGAAAACCTTAGGGACTGAGGAGCGAAATATCTTGTTTACAGTTAAATTCCTGATCCACGTAACTAAGCAACACAGCACTATGGCTCCATAAAATGGAAGCAAAGTTAATTTTTTAACAATGCCACATTACCTTCGTACATCTTGTTCCTACTCTCCCTCAGGGTCTTACATGAATGAATCAGAAAATTGCTCCCTTATGTTAGGCTTGTGTCTGCACCTGCATTAAATTCATGTCAGAGACGGGTGGAGGAGGCAAACATCGGGAGCACCAATAGGATGTTACCTCCGGGTTTCAGCTCCCAGACCATCCAACATGACAATTGCCTTTAATAGCTTTTTGAGGAACTATAAGAAACAAGCCCCACACCGGTGGTGGTCCCTTCAAATAAAACAAAGAATAAAAGCAATCTGGGTTCTTGTTTAGCTTAATGCATGTCTCCCATATAGCTGGTCATCCCCTTGCAAACCATCATAGAAACAGTCCCTGCAAGTGGGAATTAATTACTGATGCTTACAACATTTTTGCAAATAAAAGTACTTTCTTTACACTAGATGAATATTTTTGACAGAAAACTGGAGCTTCAAGCCATTGAATCTGGGGCCTGCGGGTGTCTCAGCACTAGATTCCTGGCCCGATGCCCGCAGCTCTGGTCTGGCTTTGGGCCAAATCCAGAGCTGAAAGGGGCTGCTATCTGGTTCTGGTTTTGGATGTCGCTTCCGTGATTTTGGCACAGGCGGATAGGAACGCAAGCTCAGCCTTGAACTCCAGCATTAGATTAAACCTAATCCGAAGCTTCAGCCTGCTTCATATCATTCATGATTAATCCCAGCTGTTAAACTTCTCCCGCCACTACCAAGCCAGAGAGTGTTTTGTTGACAAATTTGCCATGCATTTCAGGGAAAGCAGGATCTGGCCAAGGCTTTGGGTTTATATATTTTTTTTCCACTACAGGAAATGGAAGTGTTGGCAAAAATATTCGCTGTTGTTTAGGATAAGAGAGTGTTTGGGCATATCCAGTTTTAAGAGGCCTGCTTAGTCTGATACTCTTGATATATGAGACAGCAAAGAAATATGTCTAGGGGTCTTGGAATGAGGCATCTTTTTTATAAGATGAGTGAAATACACACGAGGATGAAATATTACTTGCATACTACCACCAAAGCTGGTTAAAATTCACTCAATTGACTCCAGATGTGGGTTTCTTCAGCAATTTTAAAGTTAGCACTACTGTAACTAGGTGTGAGGCCAAGGCAAACTACTCTAGTGCTTTATAGCACTTGGAAGCTACAGTAGTCAAATCAAAATATGTTACAAGAGAATCAGTTTCTTTAAGCTTAGCAGCAGGAAGGATTTAATATACTGGATACAGCCAACCCATCTTCATTTAAAAGAACATAAAATAAATCCTTACCACATTTGTGACTTATTATTTGCATAAAGGACCCGGTTCAAGAAGCAGATCCCTGGCATTACTCATGCAAGCAGGGCCATACAACTCCACAACTCCTTTTATTTATTTTACTTTATTTTATTTTATTTCCATGAGATCACAACTATACGTAAGGTGAGCACGCACCTCCACATTCTGCTGATGCAGGGCAGTTGTCTGAATATTCAAAGCTGCTTTTCAGCATTTATTAAGCGCTTAATGGAAGATATTAATTCTACTTTTGTACTCTTTTCCTTTTTCTTCTACTTCTTCTTGCAATTAGGAACTCTGTCTAAAAAGCTTCACAGAGGTACTCACCAGCAAGAATTGTGATGCAGTGATGGCGCTGTGTATTTTAACAATGTCTTTTAGCATCTTATCTGTTCACTAACCACTTATATTTACACTGACACAGAACATTTCAGTTACTGCCTTCACTTATTATTTCATTATTAAGCTGTGAAAGTGATCCCATAATGAAAGGCAAGCAGCCTCCTCAGTGCTTTCCTAACTAACAGCTGATGTTGTCCTGGGCTCCAGCCCAGCTCACCTTGGTGGAGCTTCCAACAGGCAATGCCCGTCCTCTGCTGTGCTCAAGGAAGAGAGTTTCCACGGTAATAGGTATTCAGACTCATCCTTGTCCCACTGACACCTTTATGGTGATAAAATGATGACATTTCCCCTGCAGCTCAAACCAGTTCTGCTTTTTCCACTGCAAGGCTGGTAAGATGCTGGTCTTAAAGCCCCAGGTCTCGGAGCAATGAGATTGCCATCTCTTCCAGAGCTGCTCTTTTATTCATGTTAAGATACAGAAGGGCCATTGGAAATATGACCTAGGACACCCTAAAAAATAAGAAACTGGAAGAGAAAAATTATTTATTTTAAAGTAAGGACCTTGCTCTGTGTAAAACAGTCTTCTGACTTTTGAACATTTAATGCTACCAATATTGCAGCCACGCTATGCTGGAATGACAGACATGCTCCACGTCTGCCACAGAAAAAACCTTCCCTGGCTGCAAAGGAAGAAGGACGATTTGCCACAAAATTGCACAGCAACCTAAGTGTTTAAGACTTTCTCTAAACCACTCAAAACCAGCCCCTTTCTGCCTGACATTTCCAGTGTGGGCATATTGCAAGAGGATAATTTTAATATATAATTTAAGGTGTTCAGGTAAGCCTGTTTTAATATCTTTCATGTAGTAAAGGTTTAGAAAGAAAACCTGAAGTCATTTAGGGGTTTTGACTGACCTTCTGTTGAAAGAGTTCTATCAGAAAACTGCCTTAGTATGTGTTGGTGATGTAAGGACATACCCTCAGCTGGTAAAAACCAGTTTGTAGCTCCATGCATGACAGGGGACTTAGCCAAATTACAATACTCTCATGCAAATTTCCCCTGATTATATTAGAACCCTTTAGTTCTTTAGTAAAACATAGCTTTGCTCAAAGTTTCAAAGAGATGTGAGCAGCAGAGAAAAGAAAAAAGTGACAATAAAAAAGGAGAAAATATCTTACACTTAAGAACCCTTGGCATGCTACACAGCACTATTTGATTAAGTGAAGTTGTAATACAAAGACAAGGATTAATCACACAAAAGAGCAACATAATTAATTGCAAAAGCTAAGGGAGAATTTCAAGAAAGAATGCATCCTTTCATTTAGCTTACAAAAATACAATTAGTAATTATTACTGATTTCCTGGAGAAAGTCCAGAGCAGAATTAAAAATATCTCGAGTCACAGGGAAGTTCATTGGTCCATGGGGACAGACATGCTGGCCTTGGGAAGCTTATATTTGTTCAGGAAACTTCTTGTTTTTAAAATGATCTGTGCTGAGTTCCACATCAGGACACCCATGACTGGGTCTGTGCCAGGACTGGGGAAACTCTGATTTTTAAATGCCTATTATCTATTTTAAATAAAAAAGAAAATTGCATTTCTGTGTGAAAATTTTGTAACAGCTGCTGTTACAAAAAATATTTAAAGATTATTGTAATTCAGAAAAATTGTTACAAGCAATCAGAAAAACCTCATCCTTTTAAAATAAATACATTGTGAAGGCATTATGAGCAGGTCAATTTTATCTAAATTATTCCAGTTCATGTGTGTCAAATTGATCCATTTCAAAGGAGCAATATCCTTTAAAAATGTATCTGCCTGGGATCATCTGATCAGCCTCTGCGTTTGTTCCAGGCTGTGTACACACGAACGTTGTTCAGCTACAGGCATCTAAGAAAAGCTTGTAGCTGATGTTACTGGTGCAGGGGGTTTGTTTTGTTCCTTCCTCCCTGAACAGTAGCAGCTCTCGTGCAGGGCTGCTGCCTCCTCTGCAGGGATGTGGGATGATGCCACAAACAGAATCATCACACCCCCAACACCCCCTTTAAAAAAAACCAAAACCAAACTCCCACAAAAGCATTTGGCTCTGTATCTCTGTGTTCACTGGCAGCCTTTACTTCCACAGGGTCTGCTTGGCAGCCTCTGGGTTTAGCAGAGAGTTTCCAGTCGACTTTGGTAGGAATTGAATCAGACAATAATGACATGTGAGTCCTGAAGGTGATCAGACAAATGCCCAGTCTCACATCTCAGATTTGTGTAAAACACTTGGAATGAGAAATTATTGTCTATGGAAACTAGTGGGGAGAAATTAATTGATGTCAACTGAGGCTCTGGTTAGGCAGTTTTCAAGTGCATGGAATATGCCTACAGCATCACAGTGGTGCAAACAGATACAGATTTAGGTAAATAAGCAGTCAGCCTGGGTATGCCTAGATTGCAGTGAAACAAACCTACTTGCCCTGACTTTCAAGCCAAGCTGCATATGCAAGTTCATTTCCAGGCTTGCTTCATACACTGCCTTCAAGGGCATTCCCAGCCAATTCTGTTTCTAGCAGTACATCTCTATTATTATACAAGGGATTAGTGCCCAACTTGATCCTAAATTCCCATTGAAGCTTGGCCCATTGGTTACAAAGACCACTAGACTGTGGTCCACATCCCTACTGCTGACTGAGAGCTGGCCTCTGCTCGAGAGATCCTCAGTGGGAGCAGAGCTGCTGGGTACGTGCCATCACCTCCTGCACAGCCCAGCAGAAGGGACATGAGGGAAGGAAAGGGAGGAGAAACAAATTATTCTGGGGGCCATTCTGAGATGGGAGGAGTCTGAGCAACTCTAAGGTTGTTCTAGTCTACCTTGGGGGTAAAGATGGCCCAGAACATTTCCCAAAACTTGGCAGCCACAAACACCTCCATATGTACCTTCCCCACTTAGCTGAATCCAGCTTGGTGTTACCCAAAATGCTTCTGCTACATTATTACATTTTACTGTAACCAAGCATTTGCCTTTGCTTGCTTTCTAGGCTGCTGTTGAATACATGAACAGTTTGTACATCTTCTATGGTGCATGAAAGCAAAGACAACCCATTGTATTTAAAGCTGTAAAGCAACAACATATGTTTTATGTTACAGGTACTCATAGGACCAAAAGTCTCTCCAGAAGGGCGTTGATCTGGAAGAGTGGAACTGATGTATTTTTGGGTGAAGAACAGATGTGGGAGTCATTGTAAAGACTTCTTAGCAAATGCCCATGTGAAGTGGCACTGATGAAAACACAAACTCTTGAGCAGTGAACTGCTTCGTATAGAAATCATCAGGGAGAGTCCTGTATTTACAGGGAGATAGACTAGATGTTCGAATAGGTCTTTTCCATCTCAGATTTTTACCACTGTGATTCATGCTAATTGTTAGTGGGAAATCACTTAGTGTCAGTAATAGAGGTGACACATTCATTTCTTTTTAGTCATTGCACATATATTGTATTTGAGGTGAAAGAAAGGGTTTACTTCTCTTTTTTCCTCAGAAGCATGTTTGGAATTCATGCATAAACAGTCTTTCTTCCCTTAATCTGATTCACATGACAGTATGCATTTGCATAAAGCTTCTTCTTGGGAAAACCATTCAAACCTTTATCTGGAGACAGTAGACATGTCATAGAATTATGTCCTGCTTTACAAGACAGCTTTTTTTTCTTTTTATTCTGATGCATTATTTGTATCATATGCTAATTTATTATAATGGTTATTAAGAGCACCAGGCCTTGCCTTTCAGCTTCCTGCATTTCCCCAGGCATACCCTAACATTCCTCTATTTTCAGCTGTGCTCATCTTCTGTCAGGAAGTAAAGAACAATTAATACATACTGCAGATATAAATGTTCATACAAACCCACTTGTTATTTGTTGTGGCTACAGCTCCAGTTTGCTTTGTGCTTTCTATACACCCTAGCTGGATCTGCCCCAGCAAGAACGTGAATGGTAACATACCACAAAGCTGCTCATTTTTACCATACCACCTGTGGTTGGCCAGAGGGACAGTACTATAATTTACCTTAAAAAACAAGTTTTGGGTCAAATTAAGCTCGGATTCATACCTGGGACTTTAAATTCTTCCAGTCTGTGCTTCAGAGGTGCTCACAAGTTAAGTTAGGATAGCAATTGCCCTCACTGGCTTTCTGTCACCTTGGGCTAAAATCTTACCCCTAGCAGCCCCACTCAGAAGAATCTGAGCCCTCTAGACCAGGACTGAAGAACAGCCCTCTTTCCACTTCAAACTCATCCAGTTTCCTAACCAAGAAGGAAGGTTTCAAACTCTCATCCTGTCTTCTTCCTAAATTCTGTGTGGCAAAGCTCCCACCTGAGATGGAGTTCATACTCTAAAGCTTTGAGCTATTATTCTTAAGTCAACAGAATCAGACTGGGATAAAGCTAAGCCCTGACTCTATCCCTGGCTTCCACTTTGGCCTGTTTCTAGTTCTTGGATTCCTGTCAATATCCTTCTGAACTCTGACAAAACGCAGTGCATGGGATAACTCATTTTTGTGGCTATGTAACTGAAGAAAGAGAGGTCTAGTCTACGCAATCTTAGTTTTGAAAAAGCCTATGATTTATAATGTAACAGCAAAGCTAGATATATTTTATGGCTTTTAATAAACAATAAAATTGCTCTGGACACTTTTATGAAACCAGGTTTCTTTTGTCCCAATCCTGAAATAGAAGTTTAAACAGAGCCAGTATCAATATTTTTCCTCTTGATAAAGTATTATATATTTTAGAAAGCCAAAATCTACATAAACTTCACTAAAATGTTACTTTTCCATGGAGTCATAATGTCTCAAGTTGATACAATATTTACCATCATAACTGAATAAGGTGCCTTCTTGGGAAAGACAAGTATAGATAGATGTTGTACCAATATTAAGTCAATAGTTAGAGTAAGAATAGATTAGAATCCATTCAATACAGTGCTAGAATTGTATCAAGGGGTTTGGTGACACCATAAACCACAAAAGCACAAGTCAATTAGCCTCTCCTATGGGAAGATTTTGAATTTGCAGCTCAGCTGAAGTGGCTCTCAGTGAACTAGAACAGTGACAAATATAGCAATACATCACTGTGTGCATGTTTAGATACCCACATAAACTAATTTCAAAGCCATCAGAGGGATGCAGGTAAGTACCTTCCAATTAAATGAATGAAGGCAAAATTCTAAATCCAATCATCTATATATTAAAATCACAGCTATTTTTACATCAGTCATTCCACTGAGATAATTCATAAGAGTAACAGTTTTCAGAATAGGGCCCCAAATTTTCAAACTGGAGCAACAGACCTTAATTATCAGGCTTATTTAATGTGCATGAAAACTAAGGAAGGTGAAGGTTAAATATTATGTTTAAAATAATTCAGTAATCGGGAAATGAATCCTTTAAAGAAACAAAAATGATTCAGTGGGAGGCAAGCAATCTCCTTCTGCTGCTCAGTGCAACCTTTGCATTCCTAATTATTCCATGTCGAGTAACATATTATGAAAAGGAGAAAGTGTTATGTATGAGCAGAACCAATTCATTTCTTAAGGAAAGAAGTAAAGTAAACCAGAAATTTAATCCATTATGAATAAAAAGCCCTTGGAGGTTTACAGTTCATAATCACTTTGGTATCCAACACAATGAAGTCCTGAGATCTATCTCCTCATGTGATGGAGATAACCATCCACACGAAGACATCAGTTTTGTTTCTTGGATCCGTACAGCTGTAAGACACTTTCTCAGTAAGGAGTCCTCTCTTTCCACATCCTCACAATCTTGTTTTCACCCATCCTAAAGAGAAATTAAATGAAGAGGGGAGAAATTCACTGAAAAGGGGACAACTCCAGATAAGCACACCCCAAATATGTTCCTTTGTATTCCCCGTAGTGAGTCATGTACACAGCCCTCAGGGATAAAGAGCTCTCTTATAGTGAGCTAGCAACTTTCCCAGGAGACCAGGGGCTGCTCTAATGCTCAGGTTGGATTACACCCCACCACCTCGAGTTTCTCTCCTGTTGTTGTCGTTGGTACAGCCTGCACAACTGAAGAAAATGGTGTACAGGAGAGTGCCAATGAAAGAAAGAGCTACTGGAGCTCATCCTTGTTTTTTCCAATAAGCTGAATCTGCAAAAGGTCTGCACAACATCTATTTAAGGAGTGTGTGTGTGTCCACATGTGGTTCCTAGTCTGCATTCCCCAGGGAGAGGCTGGGGGGTATCCTGTGGCTGGAGGAGAGCTAGGACACAGTGGCAACACTGAGTTATTCCTAAGCTTTTGTTTTACCACAGTATATTCCTCTCCTTCCTTTGTTAATAATTTATTGCCAAATATTTTTTTAAAAAAACAACAAAAGACAATTCTCAGTTTAAGAGTTCAAAACAGTCCCTGCCTGGGACTGCAAATATACCACATCCTACAAGGCTTACAGAGTCCTATACAAGCCTTATAGAGCTGGGTGCACGGGGGCAAACACTGGCAAAGGGACAGAGGGACCCACTTTGCTCTCCGCACTGGTCTGACTTCATCCCTGCGGTTCTCCATGCAAAATCCCTGCTGTAGAAACACTCTCCTGCTTTTGGTGTGCTTTGGCTAATAGGAGAAAACTGCCACAATGACAGAGACATGCATCTCCCACTGCCCAAACTGTTCCCTCACTCAGCCTTCAAACCAATAAAAACTATTCCAGATTTTTTTTTTCTCCTGTCCAGCACATGAAGTTAGCCTGAGACTCCTTTGCAGGATGTTTTGAGTAACCACCACTCTAAAGCATCAAGGGGCCAAATGAATAGTGCTGGCTGTTGAGAGACTGGCCTGTTCCTCGCCAAAGAGATGCTGGGGAAGAGTGTCTTGAATAGGATGCTGAAATGAGCAACGTGATGGGGAGCCCAAAAAACCTGTTTGTGGATATACTCATAGCTATAGAAGAATGGCAATACCGTAGCAAGCCCTAAAGATTGCCCTTCTCACAAACACAGATCTGCCAGATCAGGAGACCACTATCATCTGTTGATAGTGCTCGTGCTCCAAGAGGACACTGTCCACTGAGGACACTCAGATTAGGTGTACTTGTCCTTGGAGATCTCCCATATCTGCAGCTAACAAAAATTACATAAACTTGTGTTAGTGGTCAAAGTTAGGACTCGGGTTTCTGAGGCAAGGAATGGCTGCTTTTTCTTGCTAAGATCAGTAACACATGAAGAAATCCAACAACCTTTTTATATGAGCCCCTTAGAGCTTGTAAAATGGTATTAGCTATTACCATAGTTAATACTGCTTGATGTGGAAATATAAACTTGGGAAAACAAGTACTAAAACATTTCTGTAAATGTAACTCATGGCATGTATATTTATTAATTTGCTTTTGAACAGTTTTCCATATTTAAAAAAAGAGATTGATTACTCTGAATGTGGAAAATACCATGTTGTCATTAATATATTTTATTTGATTACAAAAGCAATAGAAAAAGGTTTTTAATATAATTCTTATGCACAATTCAGTATGCAAGATTTTTCTCACATCTAACACACACTTGACAAGAAACAGATATGTTGAAAGACATCAGTAAATGTACTGATTAAGAGTTTGAGACACTTACTTTAAAAATCTGGAGCAAAGGATGACTATTCTAATTACCCGAGACATGTGAAGTCAATTGTCCTTAATACTTTAAGAATGACAGATTACAAATGAATAGATATTAGGGCTTTCTGCTCTGTTGCTTGCTGAAGAATCTGTTGAAGGACAAGTACTTGGATATGTCACCTTGTGTCTAGGGACAGGGGGAGTGAAGAAGAATGAAAGGATGATGATGGGAAAAGTGAGATTATCTCAGTGTTGCATTCTTTCCTAAATCCAAAGTGGGAACTGATTCTCCAAGAGAAAACAATGCTTTGTGGTTTTCAATTAGAAATACTTAAAGGTATATGCAGCTAAGCTCCATGCGTTAGGCTTTCTTCACAGCTCTTGAGTAGCTAAGAAACTGCACAGACCATATTTCTCATATACTAAAAAAAGGAATTAATTCTCTTTAGTGCTGGAATGACATGGCCCTCTGACCAAGTTGTTTGCTGCTTTCAAAAGGCTCAAAATAACAGCTAAAATTCTAATAATACAAACCTTCATCTAAATACAGATTTTGTCTTTGTTCTAAGCAAGTCTGTGAGCAACTTTGCTTTCAAACAGAAAAGGCACACCTGAGATCCAATCCTGCTCTTCTACAGGTCAGGAAGAGTACAGATTGAGGTTAGTGAGTGTGGCGTTTCCTTTAAGTAATGATTTTTACAGGGAAACAGACTGTGAGAACTACAGTGTGAGGCCAGAGTTAGCACAGTCATCTAGTTTACATCTCCTGCATAAAATAAGCCATAATTTGCTTCTTCTAGCACGTAAGCCTGTCAGGGACCCTTTGCCATCGCATTTGTACATAGCCACAGGAGGCAAACAAAACCCATCTGAACTCACAAAGCAAACACAGCAAGTGCTATGGTCCAGGAGGTCCTCCCAGGGCAGCTACCACAAACAGCTGCAGCCCGTGCCAGGGTATATGGAGACAGCCTCCCCTGGCAGAGGGTCCCTCGGCGATGGGGCTGGTGTGGGCCTCAACAACACAGCCCGGTCTTCACCCCTCTACGACAGACAGAAGCAGTGTGTGTTCTCCCAGCAACACATGCTCATGCGTTTATGCCTTCCTGCCACTCTTTACACAAACCTCATTGAAACCAGTGACCTCGCCATGGAGGTATTTATGACATGTTCATTACCCAGCATCTGAACACCTGGAAGAGAAAAGGCTCTGTATTCTATTACCAATCCTCTGAGTTGTGCCATTCCCCTAATTACCTTTAATTCTCTTATTATAAATAACATAGCTACTTCTCTGCCCATCTTTCTCTTTCCACACAAAGCTCAGTGTAGAAAAATTATTTACTCTTATCTAAGTCACCAAACAAGAAAATGAGACTATTTCTCTTCAAATCCACAAGAAAGAAAACTGCTTTAACAAAAAATGCCTTATGCATGAAACAATAAGATTTCTTTATGTAAATAAATATTGGCATCTATTGTCCCCAACAAAATTAACATTCAGTTTCTGGGGAATAGTCCATGGGCAGTGACTGAACCCAAAATGCAGCTCCTGAAAGGAAGATTTCAACAAACATGTATAGAAATGCACTCAAGTACATCATAACGGGTTAGGGACACAACAAAACCAGTAAATCACTGATAGCCATTATAAATTCAGTAGCAGATCTGTTAATATCGCCGTCCTCTAAACACAAGGAATATTTACCCTGCCTGGGTTTTAGCAACACAACTTCCCTTGTAGATACAAAATACCAATTAAACAGAGGGCTTGTTCTCCTGTGGGTTTCCCAGAATTTAACCCAAGATGAACTCTAGCTAATATATCTGTGTTGCTATCTGGTGCAAATTCTCCCACTGCATGTGAGACTGATGATAAATGTTTCTGTGAGGTTTTTTTTTGCAGAAAGACCATTCCCTCTAGAGTGAACAAAGTAAAAAAGCCACAGACAAAAGGCGCACATTTAAAAGGCTCAGAACATGGACTCCTTATTCTTTCCCCGTGATAGGCTTAGAAAAAATTGTGGGCAGCAGCAGAGCCCAAAATTGATATTACAAATTTTAAATAAGTGCATTTGCTCAGAAACACTTTTTAAAAGTATGCAATAAAACAGGACTCAGCATTATTTGGTGATGTTCTCCTCAAAGCATATAAGAGGAAAGGTGAAATTTAAAGGCAATAGAACAGTACCCATCAGCCAGGACCAGAGAATAAATGGAAAGCAGTCCTTATTTATAACATGAAATGAGTGAAGAAGTAGAAACTGAACCAGAGAATTCTCTTCTTATCCTCCCACTTCACTCCCTACTTGAGAACAATCATAAAAATTCAGAGTAATTTGACACAACGGCCCATTCTCCTGTTAGACTCCTTAATGCATTTCATTTCTTCTAGTTATTCTTAAGAGCTTCATTAGGCAAACAATTATATGATTCATGCACATCTAGGATAGAAAATATTTTAGTGAACTATTACAGTTCTTGACTCTACATTCTTATGGTCAAAACCACAGGGAGACAAGATAAATTTACCTATATAACCACAGAAATATTTTCATTTTCCCCGAGGTATAACAACTAGGTTTAATTATAATTAAACTTTACTTTAATTAAAATATTTCCATATTACTTCTGTCCAGGTGTGACAAACTCATCTGTATTTCAAGGACTTGGTGAAAAAAGAGTTCTGCCACAACTGAATTTGAGGGACTGAACATACACAAAACAAGGTAATTTCCTCCAACCAAAAGTGTCAGAATGCGGATTTCAGGAAAGAAAAATTCCAGTTTGAAGATGTTGCAAAGCACATTTGCTCTCGACTGCTTGCTAAAGGAAGGAAAATACAAAAGGAAGAATACTGCAAAAGAGAAGAAAATCCACCTAACTCAAACCATAGCCATTTTCTTGTCTGATGAGTCCAGAGCCAGGTGGCTAGAAAAGAAGATTGGTGTTTATCTGTTGGAAGATCAGTGCTGATTCATTCTCATTAGGCTGCAACAGGCTCACCTGTGAGGCTTTATAGATGCCTTAGGGGAAAGAGCTCAGCAGGGGTTAACTTCTTGTTGAGGGGGAAGAAAGGAGAGGTGAGATTTGGAGTTTAATTGGTGCAAAGGGAAATCCCCTCTCTTTTATATATGTGGTTCAGAGAAAAAGCACAGGTAATAATAATAAAAAAGTCTTAAGACAAGAGTTTTGCTAAGCACAATTCTCTAAGCATTTCCAGGTCAGCTTGGAGGTGGGGGGAGGGAGTTATCATTATGAAAGCTTTCCCTGAGGTTCAGTAGGGAACTTGGTTGTGAGATCTGTAGGAAGCTTTAGTTTGTGTGAAATCTATGAGTTTATTGCTTGAATTAACTCTAAGCTGGGGAATAAAGTATCCTCAATGCACTTTTCAAGCACTGTGTTTTACTTCCCCCTTTGTTTCTATAAAAGGATGCTTCCCAAGCTGATCTGTGCAGTATATTTGTCCCTCTGGGTTTTACCTTAATTTGCTTGGTTAATCCAGAATGAAGAGACTTGAATATCTGTCTGGTCCCAGATCATTCTTTTACTGTGAACCACTGCCATTTCTTACTTGCTTTCCATTTAAAAGCCTCTGGCTTGCAAGATTGCAGTTTTCAGGTGCTGGAAACTTAAAATTCCAGTGCTTCTCCCTAGTGTAGTAACTGCAAAGATAAAAGAATCAGTTAAAAAACCCAGAACAGCAGTTGCTTTAGCCCATTTTGCACGTGATGTGGAATAAAACACCAGGCTGTTCAAAAATTAAAGCAAGAAGAAAAAAACCCCCAACTTCTGCACATGGCTGCGAGGCAGTTTATTTCGAACAAAACCCCTCTAAAGTTATTCCAAAAGTACTTGCTTGTAGAGGCAAGGCCTTTCCGTAGCAGCAAGAGTGTTTAGGTGTGTTGCCCTCTGTGGGGGTTAGCAGATCTGCTCTGACCAGCCTCCTCACCAAAGGCCACCTCAAAGAGGGGAGCAGCAGGAGACAGTGCCAGCCTTCACTCCTTTTATGTCAGACAGAAAGAATTTTTCATGTCCTCCCCCATGGGTTTCTTCACGCTCCGATAAAATACTAGAAGAATTATATTACGCTCTCTGGCCAATTTGAACAGGAAATACTTACTGCTGGCAAATAGTAATGTTTTATATTTGCAAATTAGCTTTTTCTTTTTTTTTTTTTTTTTTTTTTTTTTTTTTTTTCTGCATCTAGATCCTTGTTAGGGAAGGCAGCTGCCTCCTTTGCTGGCCCTGGCAAATGTTGTGTTGTATTCCCACTGAGACTATGAAGTTTACAGAATAACAGAGCTGCTTTAATGTGGTAAATGGAAAGGCCGGAGATAGGCCAAAATTACTCTGACATTTAAAAAATCCAGCATCTTTTGCTTTACACTTTCACTTAGTGCTGGAGTTACAAAACATTTAAAAACATAACGCTTTACAGCTTCCTGTTAAATGTAACTATTTCATACTGTATAATTAATTGTGCCCTTGCTCTTTCACTCCGCTCAAACTGAAATTAATAACATCGTGGGAAGCTGTGACTTTTACAAAGATGTGTAGTTTAAAAACTGAAGAAATACCCATTCAAATAAAAAAGTGAGAGGAACAAAATAAACACTCTGTCTGGGGGGAAAAGAGCCCATTTCTTCACTTTTTGTCAGCTGGAGTCTCTGAATTCCCTCACCTTGGTTGGTACACCTTGTGAAGTGAGTAATTTGAAGTAGATGACTGTGGATGTACAGTATGGCAGCACAGAAATCTGGCTCCACAGCACTCAGATACTTTCATCTATGTTATGTTCTGTCAGCTGCACACGACTCGAAAAAAATACCCAGCTTACCTTTCCATCCCATTTAATATCCAGGATCAATTGAAGATGAAAATTGGGGACCGGAGTTATTTGTCCCTAGTCCATCTATTTGTTTCACAGAGAGGGACATGTAGCTCCATGCTGTCGATTTTATTATACCATAACGCAAAAAATAAACACTACTGTGTTTTTTCCTACTATTTTCCGGCAGCCTGGCCTGCCCCGAGCCACACAACTGATGGTGAAAGCATGAGAGCAGGCAGTGGAATAAAAAACGCAGCCATCAAATGTTCTTGCCACTGGTTCCCACAGAGGTCCTACTGGTGGCCTCTGCATCTTTCATCTGGGGGTCTTTCTGTCTCTGGAGGCACATACCATTCTTTTGATAAAGGAAACAAAGAAAGTTCATTACTGCAATGCCAGATCAAAACAAATGTGAACCCTGATGGTCAGAAGGGCCCCAGAGCTGGCCATGACAACTTTATCACACTGTAGAAAGACTGAACAATGTAATCCTATTTTAAATGTCCAGCCTCTGGCTCTCCTATCCCCTAGCAAAGCAAGCAGGAAAATAAAAATAAAGGAGCCTGAAGTTTCTGGGGAACATTACTGACATGTCAATAAAATATTCAAAGAACCAAGCACAAATCTTGCTCGAAGAAGAAGTTAGGGAAGAAGTTAGGACTTTTACCACCAACTCTGCTGCAAGCAGGCTATGTCTGCGTTAGGGCAGGACAAGATGTAGTTGTCTTTATCCTGGGACCAACTAAGCAAGGACACAGAGTCCTACCAGCTTCCTGCGAGAAGTCCTGGAGAGCTGCACTCAATGCTTCCCGTCAAGAGGACTGGAACATGGCCACTGACTTCAAGGGGATGGGCATGGGGTCTTTCATCTTGGCGGCTCCTGTGCTGGTGCCAGTGGATTACTGTGCTGACTGGAGATGAGATCTGTCACTACCTTGAGCTCTGCACCCAACAGAAGGGATTTTTCCTTGCGTCTACCTGTGTGTCAAGTAAAATCTTGCTGCAAACTTTAAATAGAAAAATGTAGCTAGTAATCAAACAGCTCCTTTCAAAAAGATTGGAGGACAGGAATAAGGAATTATTGCAATAGGAACAACAGAAAAGGGAATAAAGTTTTGGCTAGAATGTCTTTTAGAGACTTGGGAGGTGAGTATTTACTATGCCTGGCAGTTAAGCATCCTTCTGCCTGCCTGGGTTTATTACCCTGTTAGGTGCTGAGGGTTCAGACAGAGGGTAAGGGCTTAGTTTCTCAGAAAAATTAAAGCAATTAAAATTAGCTGCTCAGCATCTCGGGATGAGAGTCCTAAAAGCCAGCAGCTGGAGGAGGGAACTGCCCAGCCGAAACTAGTAAGAAAGGCCACTATTTCTAACTTGCAAAGAGAACATGTTATATTGGAGCAATTTTCCCTCCTTTCTTCAACTACAAATATGCTGGAGACCCTGATACTGATTTGTATGTACCTGTGGAGAACGGTAACCTGAATTTAACCAAAGCTGTGTCTAAACTGTAGGTAAAATGAAATGCAGAAATAAATGTTCATCTGCCTCAGTGGTTTGTTGTTCTTTAAATGAGGCAGTGAGCCTGCTCCTAATGAGTAACTCCAGAGACAAAAGAACTGGGAGGCAGGAAAATAGGAGGCACTTAACTCAGGTGGGAAATTCCCAGGAATTCAGGAGCAAAATCCTGCTTTTCAGTGAGGTAAAACTGTTTTCTGAATTTTTACTCCAAGACAGTGCAACTCAGACATTAAAAGTCTGCATTGCTTAGGGAATCAAATCACTTGCTAAAGCTCCTGGAGTAATTTATTACTGAAACAAAATATATTTTAGTAGTTTCACTTCTATTTTTAAAAAAAGTCAAGGTAGTCAACACACATGCAATGCCAAGGGAAATCTTGTTTGTAACAATAGTGAGATCCAGGATACTCCAAGTGGTAACATATAGAAACACAAAACCTCTGTCCCTCAGAGATTTCAATCTTTTGGACAAAAAAAAAAAAAAAAAAAAAAGAAGCTGACACAAATCACAAATCTTTAGCACTGATTATCTTCATAGACACCTCAAACTACTCCATGCACCAAAAGCCAGTTTATGTACATGAGCTTTTACTGTTTCGTTTTTCCCTGCCTTTCAGAGGGATCCATATTTATCTTAATTCCCACTCTTATTTTCTAAAAGTCGTTGTGTGGGAATATTCTGTCACAGGATGTACTTGGTGCTTTGAACCAGGGATTGAGCAGACAATGCCCCATTGCTGTTGTCTTGGCAATATTTCACTATCATTACAGAAAAAAATAGATTTGTTGGATGTCTAATAATTATCACTGGTGTTAATAATACTACTAAAATATTTTTTGTGAGCTATTGTTATCTATTTACATGATCCTATTTGAATCCTAACATATGTAAATTAATGAAATAAAAATGCATACTGTGATACAGCATTCCCTTCCAGCTTCATTTCTCTTCATTGCCCTTTACCTACTGGTGAGACACAACCAAATCATAGAGCAGGGGCAAAAAAATATTTCACAGGTGGGAACTTGATCCCATTGGGAGAAGAATTATTTGCCACAGCTGGCTGTAGTAGAAGATAGCTGGACCCCAGCAGCTAGGACATTCATGGCAGTCCTTTATTTCAGGCTTTTTTTTTCAGTAGTATTATGACTGCATTAGTTTCTGAACTGGAGGAGACTTACTGGCTCAAATGTGCACACACAAGTTGTTTCAGTCACAGGAACGTGGTGTGAAGCACCTGCAGAAATGTTTCTACAGAGGAGTCACTTTGTACAGTGCCTTGCAGCTGCCCGTATTTTCTGAAGGTGAGTCAGTTGATGGTAAGTAGCTTCCCACCCTGCTTCTCATGGAAAAGATATTCCAAGGCAGTAACTCTCAATCTTTTTTTTTTTCTTTTTTTTTCTTTTTTTTTTTTTTTAATGTGGAAACCTGAAAACCCTTTCCAGGGGAGAAGTGGATCAGGCTGGAACCTGCTAACAATAAGGCTGTTTTTAATACAGCTTTTTGCAGGCTTCCCTGTAGTAGTCCCTCTCCCTTCTCCTTCCCGACTCAGACCATGGGTTGAAAAACATTGTTCTGAAGTTAGTTTCCAAATGACAATATAAGGCAATGAAACTGAAATCCCTCTGGCACTAGTATATTATATTAGACTATCTTAGAACCACAGGGAAAATTGATGTTTCACCAAAGTAAAGTTGTTTCATAGGGACATAATCTAATATTGACTTTAGAAAAATGTAATTGAGTTGTAATCGATTAGACAATTTAAAAGCCTTTAATGAGTTAAAGATGTTATTTCTTTGTGGTTGTGTTACAGTTGGAAAATCGATTTCTTAGAGACAAGACAGCAAATGCTTAACCTGGGTTACTCTGCTATGTCCCCCCACAGTCCTCAGATGAGACTGAGTTTTTGAAGCAATTTTTCTTTTTGCTCTGTTGTTATTTAGGTGTGAGCATCAAAGCTGTGCAGTCCTAAAGTTACAGGTGTGAGGATTAACTTCTTGTATCTTTTCTTACCCTCATAAACACACCAGGTAAGATGGGTTGATGACCAGTTTTTTACTATAGTTCCTATGTTGTGGTACTTTTGTCAACTATCTTATAGGAAAAGTGTTGGGGTTTGCAAGTGTACTTTGGGGATTTAGACACTCTCTTCTTTCTGTGGCATTATACAAATAGTTTTGTGGCATCTCAGCATAAAAATAATAATCTGTGGATTTGTAATGAGCTGGTTGCTTTATTTTCCTCTATAAATAAAGAAACTGGGAAATGTCCTGTTTGAAGGATGGGTGGGGTTTTTTCAGGGATGGCAAACATAGTAGATAAAAGCTGATATTAGCATTCCTTACGCTTAGCTCCTGTGCCTAGAGACTATGATGGGTTTGGTCTTGGCTGGGGGCCAAACCACACACCC
>NW_010125023.1:0-10912 GCF_000699245.1 Pterocles gutturalis
GGCCCCGGGCCCCCCGCTCTGCTCCCGACCGTTGCCCGCGACCTGAGAAGTTACGAAATGTTGAAACTTTGGCTACTTGCGTTTATTTCTGAAAGCCGTTTGTACACTGCGTTTAAATTCGTTAAGATGTGAAACAGGAAAGGAAAAACACGAGCTTTGAAAGTTCAAAGGCAGCGGTGCTGGTTTGGCATTGCTCCCGCTGGAGTCCTGCCAGCCTGCATGATACAAAGAACAAACTCTGCATTTGTAAGTTTGTGTTTGTTCTTTCCTTACTCACTGCAGCGTGACATTTAGTTACGGCTGAGAGTTCACCTTTGTTCTCTGGAAAATACGGCAACTCTTCGATAAGCCTTTTACTCTGAGCGCAAAAAAGTTCTGGTCCTGCTGAGCCCCTCAGATACTGCCCCTTGAAAACTCTCTGCTTCCCCTTTGTCTGTCTACACTGGGTTTGGACTCATGTTTCTTCTCTAATTCTAGTTCCCAAGTCCAGTATTAATATATTTTTCTGATTTTAGACATTCATTTCAAGTAAGTTGCCCTTTGTTACAACACCCAAGGCTGCCCCTGCTTGCGCGGCTGTGTGGTATTTACAGCTATACTGCCCAGCCCAGCTGTGATGTGATTTATCACATGTGGATCCGTATTTCACAGCATTATGGCTGAAGAAAAATCCAAACTTTCTGTCTGCATGTGATTTAATTTTCCTATTTAATTTTATATGGAACCAGAGCAAAAGCATGTTTTTCCTTTTGCTCAAACAACGGTGATCATGAATAAACTTCAGAAGTGCAGAGACGATACATACTGTAGTGGCACGTGGGCTGCTTCACAGTGATATGTGACCAGGCACAGGACTGGAAGCTGCCCTGGGCACCGGTGGTGTCCCCTCCTACTGACTATAACCCATCCATTAACATGCCTAGTGTTGGCAGCAACTGCTGGCAAAAGAAGGGCATGACACCCTGCAATCTAGTCCTGTTGAATAATTTTAGTAGCACTGCTGTGACTAGCTGCGATCTAGTTACTGAGAATACATTCAGGCTCACAAATATTATGTTACAACCATTAGGATACATAAATCTTTTATTAAATATGTGGCTAAGTGACTGGGTGAAAGAGTGGCAAAGAAAAGTTCAGTAAAGCTGGTCTTGCACTGAGACACCCTTTCAGAAAGCTTTAATTAAAAGACTTCAAGTTTAATTCTGATTTCCACCTTTTTTTTTTCAAACTCACTGTTTACACATTCCAGTTTTTGTATTTTTATTTTTTTCAGTCATTGGATTCACACCTGTTAACCATGACAGTGCTTTAGTTTCTCGAGAATGCTTCTCACCCTGCCTAAAGGACATGCCAGTGAGGATACTAGCGGCTGTCCTGCCAGAAACAATGTTAGTTCCTGCTAACATAGCTTTACATTGTGTGTTCCAGGTGGTGAACCGACCAAAGGAAGTTGTTTTGTTTAACAAAGGTGGAGAAGATTTGCCCTTGTGTAATATCAGATAAAGAAAAAGAAATACGAGTTGAATGTTATCTACATACAAAAAAGGAGGAAATAGAAGAGGGAAAGAAAATGGAAGACGAGGGTGTAGAGAAAAGACAGTTTAACAAATATAGTCTGAGAAAGAGCTTGTTTGCCCAATGTGCCTCTGAAAACACTTGGAAAGTGACCCAGGGCCCCAAGTTCATGTCAACAGCTGGAGTATTCCCAGGTCTGTATGAATAGCTGATTAAATGAGAAAGGGAACTGTTCTGCAGCCTAAAATGAGGTTGTTCCAAACCTGTAATGTTTGTGATGAAGTTTGTATTCATTTTACTTAAATTTCGTCATTACACCTTGGGATTCGATAGTGCATCTCTGAAAATTCTAGTGCTCTCGGTCTTGAGGTGGAAAGTAACCGTCACCTTCCCGTAAGAGACTCTGCTAACCTAGCTGCCGAGCTCATCGTCAGCTGGCGCCGGGGAAGAGTTTCACTTCAGCCACGTTATTCAGTTGTCTGGGGTACTGGCAGCACTTCCTTCTAGTCTTAACAGTTCAGGCTCTTTGGAAACATACACAGGGTTCATGCTTCTCCTCTTGCTCTGAGTGCAGGGGTTGCTTTGGGACAATTTACAGGCAAGCGGTAATAAAGGATACAGCACTTCCCAGCAGTCTGGGAAGCCTAGCAGGAGCAGTGACATACCTAATTCTTCAGCAGAAAGGTGATACTCCTATACTACAAGGAATTATGCAGAGCCTGCATCCTTTGCTAACCTGTCCACATGCTGTAGGAAGTGACGCTGGCTTTGCTTTCTCCTAACGCTGCCACAAGCAAGTCCTGCAGAAAGGTGATTTTCTGCTCGGCTATCGTCCCTCCTCCGTTAGTACCAATTCGCGAATCTCTGCCTCATCGGCCTCTATGGTTGTTTCCAGTGTACCACCAGGAAAGTGTGGAAAAGACCCAATGAGTCCAACTTTAGACACTGACTCTCCTGCAAGCATCTTACAAACATGTACCCGCATTCCAGTTCCCTGTCCTCGCGTTCCCACATTCGTTCTGGTGCCTGTTGGTGCCCAGCGGTACACAGCAGCGGGCAGCTCTGCCTGGTTCCACCTTCGCTTTGTGAGTGGGCTGCGGATGTAGGCTGGAATTTCTCACTTTGACCATCTCGATGGCTCCGTCCCCTGACCTGGCTGTCCTTGCGGCGAGGGAGAGATCCCACCACGCTTTGCACCTTGAGTGTCTCCTGCTGGGACCCTTCCTGCAGCACCTTCATGGCTCCGTGCTGGGGTTCTGTCCGTGTTTTCCCACCGCAGCAGCACCCGTTGACTCGGGCCACGTCTGTCCTGCGACGGGTCACACGCCCTCCCAGCAGTGTCTGTCTCCCTGTCCCCAGGGAATTCTCTCTCCCGTCGCCACGGTCCATGAAGCCTTGCTCCTGGTTCACAAGAGGAGTCTGAGCTAACTCAGACAATGCTGTTAGTGTTTGTCCAGAAGGTTGGCAGGAGGCTGGGCCTTTCACGAGGCCTTTTTCCAGGAAACGAGGGTCTCCGTCCCCTCGCTGCCACTGGAGACCCCAGCTCCTCGAGGCAGTTCAGTAGCATTGCCAACCTGCAAAGGGCTTGTGCCCTGTTCCAGGTTTAGTGGAAGCTTAGTGGCAATAAATTCCATGCAGTATCTCATAAAAAAGGCAGGTGGGAAGCACACTTCCCAAAGACCAGCTGTAGATGCACCTGCAGCAACTGATTAACTTAATTTTTAAAAAATATGAACATCCATTGTAGCCCTCTCCTGCAGTAACCCTTCTGCATCGCAGATTTCAGAATGTTCCTTGCATCTACGTAGTATCTCCTTTTCCCTTAATTTCACTTGCTCTGTCATTCCTGTTTGCTTCGTTTTGTCAGACTCCTCTGAAACTCAATAATTCTCTGGTCTCAGGCAAGACCAGAAATTAACTGAGCTATACAATTCTGTAGCAGTTGCAATTTTTTTACTATTTACTACTTTTTCCAGAAAACTGACATGCTTATTAAACAGCAGAGGTCTCAGTGGAGAGACCACCTGCTGACCCCTGCTCTCCCACCGCTGCGGAACGCAGATTGCGAAGGTAAAGCCTGCCTGTGTACAAGGACATTTCTGTGTTTTGAGATAAAGATCTCCTGATCTGATGTGTTCTGTCAGACTGAGAACCAAATTTCTCTTGCACGTTTAGTGAGTGGAGCACAGCACTGGTGAGAATTTCACAGAAGACAAGATATCCCCGCTACGGGAAAGGGAAAGGCTTGCTGCCCAGCAAGCCTGGCACTGGTTCTGTAAAAGTGAAACATTACTGGAAAGCTCTGCAAACACTGGTCATGTAAACAGATCGTTACACATAGTGACTGGATGCCCTTGGGAGGATTTATGTCGTCTGCCAGTCCCTGAGGCATGCACCTGGGATCAGACAGCACGGGACCAGCCGGCCAGGGGAGCAGGTGGGCGCGGAGCTTGCTGGTACCTGGAGGGTCCTGTGGGCTTTGCCTTGTTGTTCTGGCCTCTGTTTCCAACCAACTTGCTTAATGTCAAGCCCACCTCCTTCCCCGCGGAGCTCGCTGGTACCTGGAGGGTCCTGTGGGTCCAGGCTTTGCCTTGTTGTTCTGGCCTCTGTTTCCAACCAACTTGCTTAATGTCAAGCCCACCTCCTTCCCACACCTGTCTTTAGATGTGGGGCTACTGCCAGGGCGCTGTGTCCACCTTTGTACACTGACGCACGGTGACACGTTGGCCGTGATAACCACAAGCGAAAGAAAAAAGGTAAAGGTGCTGCACTTTGTTGGGATGATGCAGCGAGTGCATCGTTGGGGTGATGCTGCAGAACGTGCTTGGGCAATATGAGATAGTTGGAGCTTGCTGTTGTGCCATCCCTGTGAGCTGCCAGCCTGTGCTCTGGGTTCTCTCTAAGTATTTAACACGTTGAGCAAGCTGTCTGAGGAAAAAAGCCAACTGTTGACATCTCACATGCCCAAAAGCTCCTGTTCCGGTAAGTTTTTCTCTTTGCACATCCTGGTTCAGAACTGGAACCTCTTCTCGGAAAATATTCTGGGAGGTAAACAACTCTGCTGAGGAATGCTTGATGGCTACTTGCTGTTGGCAGAAGCCAGCTCTTCCCTGGAGCAGTGCCACCTCTTGAAAGGAAATACCTTCTCCTATTTCCCAGTCCTTCCCTGGGCTTTGAAGTTCATTTAGAAGTTCAGAGCCCTTGAGAGCCCTGGCAACTTTCTTGTTTCATAATTCTGAAATAATTTTCTCATCTTCTCCTGTCGGGGTGCCTTCACCTAGTTCTGCCTTTTGCAGGCAGAAGCCGCCTCCAGCTGTCGTAAGAGACCCCTTGTGAAAAGAGCTGTAGGAAAGCTATCAGGAGAGGTCAACTGAGGAATCAGTTCTGTCTCAACACAGGTTCAGCGTGACCCAAAATGTGAGGGGTATTGTCAGAATCGTCTGTCTTCCGCCTCGTACATTTTTGATTTGCTGAATGCGCCGAGGGCGCAGGGTCACGGCTGGTGTTCACAGAGGGACGAGCCCATTGTGCGTCCTTTCTGCTAGCCTCATTTGTTTGCTCTGTCAGCTCTTGACTTTAATGATAACTCTCATGTAAAGGGGACAGTTGAAGCCCTTTATATACTAATTAAATAGATCATATGCTAGTATTTGAATGTGGAAAATGCAGTGCTTTACGACAATTAATTAAAAGTGCCGGTCAGATCTTGTAACTTAGATGAGTCTTTGATATAATAGATAACAAAAAATGAAATAAATAGTCGCTTAACTCACCTTCATATGAATGAATCGGTTGTTAATGTAGTAATTCCTTCATTTTAGCCAGTCACATTTTAATAATTTTTTTTTTTTTTGCTTTTGGTAGTCAGAAGTGGTGAAATCTATTTGTTGGCTTTAATCATAGGAGTTATTAATATTGCAGGGTTTATCCATTGCAATTAGTGTTAGTAGCTGATGCATTATACACTTTAATCATACGCTTCAAATTTATTTTGTTGTTTACATATTGTTCACTTTAATAGTGTATTTCTTGAAGTATGGCCACATTAACAGCAACTTGTACCATACATTTACTCCAGAAACAATAATAACAATGTTGAATTAAATAGAGAAGTGTCAATATTTAAATTGTATGTAAATATGAGTTATAGAAATATGCAGGATATGTTATTTACATGTTACTTACATTGGATCCTTCATTATTATGAGAGAAGAAACTGCTAAGCACTGACATAATGAAGAAATAAAATTAACAGCAATCTAGGATTTAGTGGGATTGTAACTGGAAGTGAGTAGAGATGACATGGAACAATCTCAGAAGGCAAGAGCACAGTGAAAGACATTTGTATGGATGCGTTTGAGGCTACTTTTTGCGAAATGAATGGCTATTGAGAATCTTGGAAAATATGGCTCCAAAGTTTTTCCAAATTCATTCTGTTCCCATCTATCCTTGCAGAGAATTTAGATGATCAAATAGCACATAGCAACAATTTCCTAAGTGGATTTCTTAGTATTCTTTTTTCTTTCTTTGGTGATATGATCTGCTGTGCTTGCCTGGTGAGGATGCTGGAGGAATGCATGATGCATGTCTATGCTGTGTTGCAACTTTCATGTAAACTTGCACTGTATATTGGACAATAGTTTGCAAAAATAAAAGTCTGCAGTTATCTAAATAAGGGTATTTTTAGTGCAGTTATTTTACAGGCCTAATTCATTATTATCTTTTCCCTTCAGCAGACAGTTACACATACACAGAGAGTGAAGGGTTCCCAAATCAGAATGTTTCCCCTTCATAAAGATTTAAAAGACTACACATTGTTTAAGACATTGCAAGCCTTAACTTTTCAAACTTTACAGAGAATTTTGTTCACAAATACTTTTTATAATTAAAGTTGTCATGGCTAGTCTGTTGGTTAATTTGGATTGCTTCAGTGCTGGTTTACTTGGATAAATGGTGTTTCTAAACTTTAGATAGCAAGAGGCAAAGCCACAGCCACACTTTTTCTTAACATAAATCTCCGCTGATTTTTCTTTTTTGGTCTTTAATTGAGCTGACAAGTTACAATAGTTTGTTACTTTAATTTAGAATAATTGACGATAATGATTAAAACATACTTTTCATAAATATAAAAACATTTTGTCCAATACAGTTGGCTTTCTGCTCCAAATTGCACTAGTGAAGTTCGACTACATGAAAATGAAAGGCTCTGGGAGACATCTTTAATTAAAACTGATGTTTCTGAATATATTTTTGGCATGTTTTACACATTCTTGGTAAAGGACCTCGGCTGGCTTTCTAGTCTAGGAGGTCACCTGCTGGCTGCTCTGCTCAGTGCATCCGGCATCTCCCCGCAGCGCAGCACCCGCGGCCGGAGGAGTGCCGGGGATGCACCTCCAGGGATCCAGAGATGGAACTGCTGATGCTGCTTCAGGAATGCGCTCATCAAGCACTCAGATATGTCCGAGTAAAGCTTTCAGTCCATCCTAAGCCTTTCTCTGTGATGTGCTGTCATGTCTGCAGAGGCGCAGAACATTTTTATGTGGTGATGAAAAGGGCAGGCATGTACATGGCCTTGGATTTACTGGGAAAAGGACAGCTCTTGTTTCTATTGCTTATTAGGAGGCACGGCCACTTTATTTGCTTATGAAATAAGTTGTAATAGTATTGGCCTCATCAGAACACGATGTTAAAACATGTAGGGAAGGTGGACAGTAGTCAGAGTCAACAGTTACTGGAATCCTCTGGAAAGCTGCAACAGGAACCTGTTGCCTTGTTTAAAATGGACCCAATCTGCAGCTTCAGTTTATAAAGCTTTACTTTTTAGCCAAATTCATTTGGCTGCTTTTCCTGTATAAAATTTTCTATCTGGACAGACAGCCCATGGGACCATGATCAGATTACTGCTTTAGTTTTACTTGAGTAAGCTGAGTACGTTGAGCTTCCTAGACTCAGCTGTTCCTCAGGCCACACAACTAAAATGCCCCTTGGTGTCCTGTTAAATGCTACCCCTTCAGTGTCCCCTGGATGGCTTGAATACATGCTCTTTTCTAGGGATCTTTTCCTTACTTGTCAATTCTGCAAAGTAAGTATTTTTAGTGTTTGAATTAATGTTGTGACAAGTGTGATTATTATATCTCATGAAATGAGTGTTTCTAACCATGGTTCCACTCCCAGCCTTGATACGAGAAGGTTGTTGCTGCCGGTGGGGGGAGTTGGTCCCCGGGCTCTGCGGGGACAGGCTGCCCTCACCCCTGCCATTGGCTTTCCCACCGAAATGCAGCCACGCTGGGTTCACCAGGTGTTATCCGATTGCTTCTTAGATCCATCACAGGAGTAAGAAACACTTTTTCTTACTACTTAACATACCTGAGCAGCCCCTTTTAAGAGATTTTCTTTTTTCTTTACAAAGGGATGAACTATGCTCCAAACACGGTCTGGCTGATACTAGAGACAATCCCAATCAAATGGAAATTCAAAATTCACAGTAACTGAAATACTTTTAATCCATGCTCAATGGTTAGTTTCTTTATTTCTTTGAAAAAGGGTCATATTTTCCTTCATTATGCTAGAATCTAAGATAATATATGAGGGAAAAAAAGTTTATTTAAAAAATCATGCTAATACTGGCTGAAAGTTCAGTAAGTCTTCTGAGTTGGGATATTGCCGTACTTATCGCAAACTGGATCATCAGAGACTAACAGTGTTGCAGACTGTCAGAAGGCTGGGTTTTGGTAATGTGTCTCAAGAAAACATTTAATCGGCAATGTCCTCTGCTCTTTGCTATACTAATAACTGATATTAGCTTTCGGGGAGGGTCCCTCAGTATGGGAGGACAAAAACATTAGTGCCAAAACAGCAGAGCTAAAGATGCTGTGTTTCCAACGTATTAATAACTCTGGGCGCCTGCTCTTATCACTCCTTTCAATAACCTGAGTTCTTCTTCCCTTCCTTTCACATTCCTTAAGCATCCTCATCAAGCAAAAGACAACATATGCTGTGACTAATCTGCTGCTGTGCACATACTTTTTTTCTGGCTGCTGCCATGCAGAATGTGCAACAGCTGAACTGCACCAACTTCTGCCCCCCGCCCACTGAGGGACAGTGCTCTGTACCAAACATTTACATCCACACACATTTATTTTATGTCCTTTCCTAGCAGTAACCCCTTAAAATACAAATATAGTTACAAAAGCTTCATGTTAATTAAATGGGATAGAATTAGAATGGATTCTTTTATTTTAAAATTGTAAAATCAACAACAGACTGTTCTTTGGGCAGTGGCACTGAAAAAGCTGTTTCTTAGATGATTATGCCCTAGCTTCGCCCATGTCCTTTTTGGATACTGCTGCAGCACCCAGACTCCGGAGCCTCTGATTTTCACGCAGTCTGCAAGAATGTACTATCTTAAGGCCTCTGTTCTGCCCTTAAGCTTGGTTAAAATTAGCTAATAGGTTCAGAAGAGCGACAAGGCTGACAGGCAGCTAGCATATGTTTAATTTCATTACGAAATGAGGCTAAGAGAGGCTCTAGAAGGGATTCTCCAGTGTGCTGTGTTTGTGGTTGACTGCACAGATGTTACACAAAGCAGCTTTCAGATGTTGTTTAGGCAAACGTATTTTCAATTGCAGGGATGGCAGGGCCAGGGAAGCTGGTTCCTGCCTTATTTAACGATGAGAATGGCTGATGGACATGCTGTGAGTGGCTGCTCTGTGTTTTCTTCTGGCCTGATGAGCAGAGCTATACTTCCTGTGCAATATTCCAGCTCTGCACTCAGCACGAAATGATTAATTTTGTTTTGGGCTTTTTCTATAACATTCATCATGGAATCATTCAGGTTGGAAAAGACCTGGAAGAGATCATCAAGTCCAGCCATTAACCCAGCACTGCCCAGTCCACCACTGAACCATGTCCCCATGCACCACATCTACATGTCTTTAACACCTCCAGGGACGGTGACTCCACCACTTCCCTGGGCAGTCTGTTCCAGTGCTTGACAACCCTTTCAGTGAAGACATTTTTCCTAATATCCAATCTAAACCTGCCCTGGCGCAACTTGAGGCCATTTCCTCTTGTCCTATTGCTTGCTACCTGGGAGAAGAGACTGAGTGCCTAGGGCATGCTTTCTCAGATCATTTGCCATTACACATAATTTCATTATGTTCAAATCACAGCTCTTACTGTCCTCAGTTGCAGTTTTAAGTGCTTGGGACTTCTGTATTTCCCTGTTATGCAGGGAAAAAAAACCCAAAACATATCTGAAGTATTATGTCTGAATTGTGAACTGTATGCTGCCAGCTTGGAAGGAAGCCGACTAGAAATATTTGATTGCTTTAGTGGTAGACAGTCCACTCTCTTCCTGCAACCTCCTGCTTGTATTTCTGCCCCAGTAGAGGGAACTTGGTGCCTTATGTCACTCCTCAGTATTCGACTATGAGGCTACTCCAAAGGTGATTTTGCTGTGTCTGTAGTCTAATGATATGGATAGTCTAGTGCAGTGCATCAGATCCTCAGCAACTTTTATTTTAGGGGTAGGATGCTGTCCAGCTGTTACACAGGCCCCCACTCCCATATTTTTCCAGATTTCATTGGCCTTCCATTTCTGCATTCCTAACTCTCCACCTGACCTGAAGAGGCATCATTTCTAGGCCATGTTTAGGGAATATCCAAAAAGCACTGGTGATTCCATTTCATTGACAACAGAGGCAGGGGTCTTGTCTGTAACATTTTTGTTTTCGTCACAGATGAAGGAAAATCAAGTAAAGGTAGTTTGCACCAAGGGATTAAAATGCTTCTATTTAGTATAGCAGATGCTGTACATCTCTGAAATCCTGCTGGAACATACCTATAATCTAAAATTTGCATGTGTTGACCACACCTAAGTTTGCATAGAGCATCCTCTGTTGTTACCAGGCCAGAGCACCGCAGTGGTGCCCCTTCCAGCTCCGTCTGTGCATGCTGTAGCTTTGCAGCCTTTGATCCGTTGTATGGGTGTCTTGGGTTTGGGGGGGTATTTTGTGGCTTGTGGTAGAAGCCCAGAGTGTACGTTGCTGTGATCCCTTCTTGACCCTTCTTCACTGAAGAAATCTTCAATGATTTGTTAAGCTGACGTCGCTCACTGTGTCACACTAAGGACGCCACTGTCTTGTCTTCTCTTGCAACAGCGTGTTTAGGAAAAGAGCTGGCAGCCTGTGCACTGGGGCGTTATTCCCTCTGCCAGGGGGTTGGGGCTCACCCCAGCGCGGGGGTTTGCTTCCCAACATGGTGCTTCACAGCCAGCAAGGATCCCGCACCAGTGTATCTCATGCCCCTTGCAACCGATGTATATACCTCGAGGCTCTGTAACACCTTGTGTGGGTGAGTTCCGCGCACCTTCTCCTCACCACCCCTGGGGGTGCCA
>NW_010125024.1:0-14505 GCF_000699245.1 Pterocles gutturalis
GAAGCCCCGTTGGAAACTCCATGTGGCAGTCAGGAGAGATTGTGAGGAGGAAAGAGCGGCAGACTGACTGCATCCCCCACTCGCCCCCTCCATGTGCCACCGGGGGGGAGAAGGTACAGAACAAAGCCTTTGGGCTTTGGGAAGAAGGGAGGGGTGGGGGAGAAGTGCCTTTTTGTAAGATGTGGTTTCTCTCTTTCAATATCCTGCTTGTTGTAAATAGTTAATAAATTCAGTTGTTTTCTTGTTTTTCACAAGTCATGTCCATTTCTTGCCTGTGACCCTAAGTGGTGAGTGAAACCCTCCCTGTCCCTGGTTCAGCCCACCAGGTGTTTAGCAAAAACTGTCCCCGTGGTTTTATAAACCATGATACAGTGTTAGCTAAAAGATAAGGAGTTGAGGAAAAGAAGGCAGCAGGAGATGATCTCAGTAGATCAAACTGTTAGCAACTATGGATTTCATAGGATCTTTTGCAGGGTTTTTGTTTTTGGGATCGGTTTGGGGTGATTTTTTGTAGGACCTTGTTAACTAAAGTTTGGCTAAGCAAACAAACTTTCAAAATCACTGCTTGAAATTAAAAGAAAACGAGACTAATACAAAAAGGATATTTTAAGATAACAATATATATTTGAATTTTTGTTTCATCCTCCAGTTTCTGAGCCACTGTAGTGTTTGGGGTCACAAACTCTTTTCTACAACAAAGGGGGACAGATGCTTCCTTTTATGTATTTTCTTTTTGGACAGAAAGGAGTGCTGACTGCTTCACAAAATCACCTGAATCTTCAAGCAAGAGACTCAAGAAAAAGAACACTCCATACTGTTGGCCTTGCAATAGAGTCACATGGCTTTGCAGCAAGGGGTGAGATGAAGCAGTATGAAGTCAAGAAAAAATGGTTTTGACTACTGCAAGCTAAAATGAGAACTGACTATTTCACAGCTCAGAATAGCCTCTGAGGAGGCCCAGCTTGCCATGCCATGTAATCAGTTGTGGTAAAAAAAATGATTAAAAGGGTTTTTTTCTTGTTTACAGCAATGTTATTTATCAAACTGTAATGTAACAAATTTAGTGGTTGGGCATGATGATATTCCAAATTGTAAGTTCTGTATGGATCAGAATATATTTTGCATTGTCTTTAGCACCAGAATCTAAAAGAATCAAGGAAAAGTAACCTGGAAAGAATACCTGACAGCATTAAACAGCTTTAAGGCTTCAGGTCCTATTCTTCACATTGAACTGTCTGATCTCAGGGAGCCGTGTGTAAATCCATCTAATAGGATTTTTGGTTAAGTAGGTCAAATTTTATAACTCCAGTCTCTGCTAAAGACTGGAATTTCTTTACAAGCCAGGTGACTTTTAGGCCTTCAGAAACTGCCTCTTTACTACAAATGGAGTAGAGAACCAACAGGCATTCAGCGGCTTGTACCAGGTAGCTCTTTCAGACATATTAATTTGTTATATTAAGTTATTAACAGTAGAACAGATGGAAGATGGTCCTGGAAAAAATAAGAATATTCATTTGATGAGCGTATCAAGCCAGATGACCCTTTTTGGCCAGGACAAAGAAGGCATGTGGTACTTCATCTGAAAAGATGCCTTCTTTCTCTCACACCTCCCATTGGGGCTTTATGCAGCACTTGAGGTCAGTCCATTACCACCGAACACTCTGTTATCATTGCAGCCACTGTGGAATAACCCCTTATTAATAAAAACAGTGGGTATATGATGTGGTAAAAGGGAACGTGATGTAATACATACATGCAACTCACATGCTCAGGGCAGGATAAGGCCAATGCACAGCCACTGAGAGGTGGATGGCAAAGTATTAGAGCACGTTTACATTTCTATAAAGATGTTTGCCTTTTACAACACTAACAGTACAAGCTATCTCAGAATCTTCACATTGGTATTTAGGGATGTGCTTGCAGGCAGTTAGTGTTGTCCTTTTCAAACAATAGACAGAAGAGTAGGCTGCAGAATTAGAAACAAAGAGTTGCAGAACTGCTGCCTCAATGGCTTCAGGCCCAGGGGAAAAACAAATGCATCACAGAGGGCTGGAGGTAAGCAAGGATGCCATCCAAACATGAAGTAAAGTTCATTGTTGACTTGTGTGGTAGAAAAGAGACAGAAGAGAGGGGAAGGGGGAAGTTCAGAGTGTACCAGATTATGCTTCTGTCAGTGCAGATGTTCCCCAGAGCACCACAGAAGGAAAGGATGACAACCAGCCAAAGCAAGACACCAGTAACTGCAACAGGAATGAAAGGTGCTGGGAGCAGAAATGGGCACCACAGCTGACTGGAGCAAGATCCACTCCTTTGCCGCAGCTCCACACACCATCATGCAGCTTGCAAATGTCTCTGGAGACTAAAGGACAAGTTTTCCTAGTGAAACAAAAGTGAAACACTCTTTTTTTTAAACTTAAAAGGAATGCTTCTCAGCACTTGAGTGTGTGGTACTAACTGAGCATGGCCACCCCTAAGCATCTTCCACTATTTGCTTCCAACAGTTCATCTCGATGCTTTAAGATCTTTGATTCTGCTTGCAAATGGAGCAAAAAGGATGAACCAAAATGAAAGGGAGAGAATCAAGTAAGCTAAGCCCACATCACAGCAGTTAGTTGGTCCTGAAGTTATAGTAGGCACGTATACTTCAGACACAACTAGCTATGATACAAATTTAGTAGTTTCTTCCAGTGGGTTTGACCTTCACCCAAACCCTTCAATTGTTCTAACTTTTCTGTTTTCCAGTCTAAAAATCAAAAGCTCCACTCTAAACGTGGATGTCCTCAGAGGAGGCAACGTCAGCTATATCCCCACAGGCCACCTGGCGCATGTAGACTCTGGGTTTAGCCCAGCCTGGGGCTCCCCTCCAAGGGTGGCAGGGGCCTGAGACTGGGCTGCCTCACGCACAGCACCACAGAGGGGCCGTGAGGACATGAACCTCACTGCCCTTTCCCGGCTGCCTTGATGGGCATGAGGGGAAGGCTGTGGCCACTTGCCAGCTTTGTCTGGAGTCCATCCACTTTGCACCAGCTGAGCAGCAAGACATGGACAGTAAAATCTGGCCTAAAGGTTTTTAAATGTTTAGAGCCACAAAGGCAAAAGGGTAGCCTGAACAAATGGCGCGACCGCCCTGATACACTTCTCAGCTGTGGGGGCATGCGAGATCCTTTTTATTGTCCTGGACAGGAGCTGAAAAATGACATAATACTGGAGGAATAGGACACAGGGGCACTGGAGTTACTTTAGAGATGATTCAGATCTTTTTATTAATTCTCTCTACTTGGCAGAATGTTTAAAAACTGTCAAGGGAGCATTAGCATTGCTGACAGACCACCACTACAGCTGCACAGGTGGAGAGAAATCAGCAAGTAGCTCTTTCCAGCCTGATAAGGAGGGATAAAGAGCAGGAGAGAGTACCAGCTCCACATCCCAATGACAAAACCATGCAACAGAACTGAAAAGCAGATCAGTTAAAAAACAAACAAGCGTTCTGTCCTAGCAGGTTGGCACAAGGTAACTGAGGCATGTCATATGTTGATATTTGGATATATCTACATAGCAGATGTCTTTTTCACAGGTCAGGCAGAGGGTGAACAATTGATTCAATGGCTAGAAAAATGCTGAGAGAAAGAGAAAAAAAACTGGAAATGGTCCAATGCGTAGTAAGTATTTCATAAGTGTATGTGTAAGAAAGAGAGATAATCCTCTCCACAGTTCTGTTAGCAGGTGTTTATCCTTTTTGGCACTGACAGCAATATTTTGCAGCTACACAGCAGACAAGCAGAATAAAATTCCTTTCCACACTTGCAAAAAGTAATTACCCCTTATGTGACTTACAGCTGCTCTAGTCATTCATCAATTATGTTGTCCTCTTTCTCTAAACCAACACTATGAAAGTATTGCTTCCTCTGGAATTTACTGAGAAAACTGCATAATCTCCAAGTTGAGGCTTTAAGAGAGTGACCAGGGTGCTACACTGGCTTCCTTTAAAAACACTCATTGCTAAGGAAGATGCTTTCCTATGAACCCAAATAGAAAAGCCCCAGAGGAAATACTATGTGGTGTTTTGATGCTAAGGTGATAGGCACTGTTTAAAAAGCCTGAAAAAGACAAGACTCAGTGGGCAAGTAAAATTAAAACACTCCCTTCACTCCTCAACAAATTTTACTCTGCAAAAGAAGATTTTGTTTCCCTTCTGATATGCAGAGAGAAGCGCAAGGATGTCTGCAAGGACAAGGTCACAGCCACAGTAAGGCAATGTTTCCTCACTGTAGCTGAGGTGAACATCTCCCTGAAATAACTGAAATAGCTCAGGTAACTCAGTATCCACCTTTGAGATAAACACTTCCCTGTGTAATAGCTTGAAAGTAGCTCTACAAAAATACCAACTGCTGAAAAAAGGGGTTAGTACCTGAGCTCTCACTCCGGACAAAGCTGAAATTAGACCTGCCTCAGTAAAAAGACTTCTTGCAAAGACACTTGGATTCATAAATCCTGAATGAGGACAGAGTATGAGATCTGTCCTGTGGATCAGAAAAACTATACAATGTTAGACATTGAAACACGGTGGCCCGATTCCCTGGCAGCACAGGAGGCAGTCAGGTTATGCTGAGCTGCTCTGTCTGAGGATCTAAGCCCACATTTCCTCGCACATTGAAATGTTCCTCACTCCTCTGATGAATTAACTTACATTAACTGCACTTTCTATTATCCCGTTTTTCACATTTGCTAGCACTATTTTATCTTCAGAAGAAATTAAAATATTGATGAAAATATTGTATCTTTTTTTTGGCCAGCTTGGATTTCATGAGAGCTGTGGATTTAATAAAACTACATCCCTTTATGCGAAAATAAATAACAACATTGTGGAGGCTGTGAATATGACACATTATATTTTACATAATTTGGGTAGATTAGGCCAGTAATCTGGAAATTGAAATGGACACTTCATACCAGCAATATTTTCCAGTGATCTCTAACCTCATTAGGCATTCTCAGTACATCCAGAAGAGTAGTGTAAATAAAATACAGTGTTTTCTGATGAGCTTTGATGAGCAGATGTTCAGGGTTTTTGTTGATTCATGTCTGGGATGTTTTTAAAACTTTTCTGCTTGTGTTCCATTTCCTGTTGAGGGAATTCAGAACGACCCAGATAAAAAGGGACAATTGTGACTGTGTCTGCCTGGATGCCGCCCAGGCCAGCAGCTGTGCGGTGGCCACCGCAACGCGCCTGACTTGCGGGTGGAGAAATTACGTAATTTGTCGTTTAGGCTACTTGTGAATTCAGCTCTTGGTGCAGACAAAATAGTGCACCTCTATGCATTTCCTATTTTCACTCTTGTCTGGTAGCCTGGAAGTGCATTTGAGGATACAAATAATGCACTTGCTGAACTTCTCTTTTTGTTGTCTGGTGATACATGCATGTGAACTCCATACACATTTTTAGCAGCAAAAAAGTAAGTAAATCAAAACTTGAATTCTCTCCTTTTCTAAATTGATTTAGGAAAAAAAAAATAAATGTGTGTTTGGTTTTTTTTTTCTTATATCTTTTGTTTCATTCAATCTGGAGTGTTGATGCACTAAAATATATGATAATTATTTATTCACCCTGTAAACGAAATCACACTTTTCCCTTCATGTCAGCTACAGACATAGATTAATTTTAAGCCATATTACAGATTTTCAAATTTTTTTCAAGGTAAAATCTGTGGCAAACCTTAATCTGTGACAATTGTGAATGGTAGAGATAAAAACAGAAGGCAATGGGATGCTCCCAGGTTTTCAAATAATGTGCAAAGGCTGAAAATGAATCAAGTTTACTGGAATGTACCAATGGAACAGCGGAGTGTGGGAAAAGGAGTAGAAGAAGGTGTAGAAAAAAGCCAATGCTAAGTGATTCATGAGATTACGCACTTGAAGATAACTAAGCAACATGTTGGAAATGTGAGCAACAAAAATAGATAAGCTGAGTTTTGGGAGGTCCTATCAAACAGAGTTTCTCAAATGACAAGATAAAGTTGCTGCCATTCTATACACAGCCCATGATGCAGACATGGGATTAGGAACCTATACCTGGGTATTCTGATACAGAGGAGAAAGAAAGTTCCTCTTCTCACAAGGCGAATAAAGCCGTTTTAAAATGAGAAAGGTGCATCCAGTGGTGCTGTTTTGGGGATATTTCACAGAATAATAGAAGTTGTGCGCAGAAAGGCACACTGTGAACATCACCCTTGGCTTCCTACAGAACCCAGACAGGGTTTTTCATCCTGCCTCAAGACCAAAAGTATGTAGTTGTGTTAGGAAATACCTATCAGAATGCTCTGCTTATTTAAGAAAAAACTTTCTATAAGGTCTACCTAGGACAAGGCACAACTTGAAAGATACATACAATGACATACTGATCTTTTAAAACTTTTTTTAAAGAAACACTTCAGAGGAAGGATATTATTTTCTCAGTAAAACAATTATTTGATAGAATTAGCTGAGAAATTTGTCCCCAAACTCTATTTCTTAAAGGCTATTTTAGATTAATTTCCTGTTTGGAATATTTTTGAAATAAAATATCGAAGATGTTGAGACATACCTGTGGAATACTGTAAAAGAAGTTTGGTTCTAAAATAATACTTAATGAGAATGAAAATACAAATTAAATAGACAAATGAGAAGAAAATATAATCTAAAATTACTGCTAGAAGGTTTTTCAATGGTATGATCTGAACCTCTAAGACAAGAAGATTTTTGATATTTAAATTACTTCAACTGCTCTGCACTCAGACAAAGCTAAGAGACAAAATTATTATTAGGCATATATATATATGTATAAACACATATATGTGCACACATATATGTATAAACATATACAAAATTATAAAAAGCCAGCCACATCATCAACACCAACAAAAGAAGATCCCACCCAAAAATAACTGATAGTGACTTGTGTTTAAGGGTCAAGTTCATGACCTGCTTTGTACTACTAAATGTAAACTCTGTTGACAATGTAAGTTTTGCAAAGCAGGCCTATTTCACTACCAATAGTTAAAGTTTCGTAAGAATATTTTGAATAATTTAGACCTATTTGAAACTATCCGTATCCCACTAAATAAAGGCCAGTGCTTTTTTTTTTTTTTTTTTTTTATGGGAAGGATATATTTGAACACAGAGATGTCTTAAGGCATCAACAAAGTAAATTGCCTCCTTTCCTCTTAATTTCATTCATACAAATCAAACCATTTCATAAGAAGCACCTGCAAACACATTCCCCTGTTAGGAACTTCTTTGAACAGCTCACTTAATAAACGTTGCTTATTATCTTTATGTTTTTAAGACTTGTTTAGTAGTTAATTTTTTGTACTGTGTACCTCCATTTGCCATTTGTTGTTTAGTTTTCTTATGCTGAACTCTCTACAGAGGAAAATTATCACCAATAGCTGCTATGAAATAGAAGTGTCTACAGGACCTTCCAGCATAACAGCTGTCCCATGCTGATTGGGCTCTCCATTAGGAGAGGGAAGAGCTACGATACAATTCCTTAATTCTAGGACAGTTTCTTTCTTTCTTTTTTCCCAGTGATGGGTTAACATAAAACGCATATTTGTTCCAGGGATCTAGACTAGCAACCACAGTTTTGCATTCACAACTCCTGTCTTTGGGGACAGTTTTGTCACTTATTATGCCCAGATCCTCAAAACTACATTAAATGTTCTGTTTGTCATTTGCAGTCCAAGTCAAACTGGAATAAAACGTATGTCCCTTGCCCACAGGAAAACTTCCGGCAGCATCCAGGTGTGCATTAATATTAAAACCCACCAAGGTAGTGGTACAAAAGAGGGATTTTGAGTCCTTTAGGATTGAAGGACCCTTTGGTAACTCTCTTTCCAACTGCAAAATGCTAAATATTTCAAACATTCTCTGCAATTTTGGTAACAGAAGCAGTTGTTAATGCTATTATCTGTAATACTAGTGCAGGAAAATCCCTGTTCAGAGCCAGAAACAGCATCTGCAGTACTGTGATAAGTAGTCAATAATTTTAAAATCATCTCTACATTTCCACCTCTCCTTTTGGAATCGCGAAAGACAAATTATTTGTATAAATATGTATGCAAATAGGATTTAGCTGTAATTAATGAGGGAAACACCTAAAATATACTCCATTTGCAGGCAAAATGCATACCAAAATAGTGAAAATATGAAAAGGTTGGACAACGATTCTTCACAGAAGCAGAAAATGTAGTCCCAAAATTATAGATTGCATAGATGATACTATGACAGTTCAATCAGCTGAAATAAGAATGTGCAACTTCAGAAATGCCCTTGAATACAAATACAGATTTACTTCACAACATACTCTAATGCTGAATTACCTTTCCTTTCTGCTGTAACTCCAGAGAAGTAATTTTTACTACATAAGGGACAAATCCGCCTCACAAAATATTCCAAGAAGTGATTATGAAGAATTAAATTAGTCTAATACAGTTTATTTTTTAAACAAGAGCATAAACAATAGAATAGTAGGTTTTGATATTTGTAAGTCTATATTTTGTTTATTTATTTTGATTTTTTAAAAGCTTGCTTTATACTGTATTAAAACTTGGAATATTCAGCCACACATAGATAATGGCCTCAAAAGACAAGCTAATTTTTCTAACTAAAAATGCATTTAGAAACAAATTGGCACAAGTATTTGTTTTACATTCAGCATTAAATTGGCACTATGTCTGGTCTCTGGCAGCATCGACTATACTCCCCTTTGTTTGCTACCACTCTGTGCTCCAGCACTGAAGCCAACACCTGTGGCCATATAAAAGGCTATGTACAGCAGCTGTGGGACTCAGATGTCCACACTGAAATAAATTTCTAAAGCATAAGCATTTGGATGTGTGGCTGGCTTCCTCATCTGAGTCTTTTCAAGGCTGCCTTTGGAGGTCCACGCTGCTGGATGTTGTATCTATCAACTGTCTCCAGTGTTATTACTGACCGATGTGTAATGGTAACATAGGATGGCCTCATACTTAGGAAAGATGCTCTTTAGGCTCATGTAAGGCTGCCACAGTCCCTTCACTGAAAACAGTTTATTTTCAGGTTTTGTCAATCATGATACCACTGATATATGTAAGGAAGGGCAGAGTATATCCTGAAGATTAATACGAAAGCTAGTTATGAGTAAACCACAATATGAATTTCTGTTTAAAACTTAAACAGAAATAATACCAATTATTTAATCCATGGAAAAGACAAACGTAAGGCCTATTAGTATGTATATAAATCAACTGCTCTTATTTGGGATCAAATAATAATAAAATCAATTTTTACACCATAAAGTTCCTAACATACAGTATGCAGACCTTTTATTATGGCTTATCTGTATGGAGCAAGTGACTAAAATAGTTGCTCAGAGCAATACATACTCACATGCTCAGGTACAGCATGTGCTGAGAAACATGCCCAGAGTTTCTACTCCTAACTGATAAAAGTAATTGAACTTTGCTATGCAGACAATCTAGAGTAAAAATACACATACAGGAGTTTTTTCCCAGAAAAACTGCTGTACTAAAAGGTAACTTTCTTTCTTAACTGCAGTATAACTTCCTTGTGTGGAAAAGCTCATAAATATATGAAACAGATATTCAGAATTACAGACCACATTGTCCTGCTCTCAAGTAAATACAGCATGTATGTAACAAACAGGTAAAAATGTCACGCTTCCATTTAAAGGAATGTGTTACATATGCAGGTAACAACAAATTAACTGTTTGTGCTAGTTTCTGTAAATGCAATTGCTCTGATATTACTAGACCAAGCCATTGGAAGTAGCAATGTTATTTAGATTACAATATTGGAATATAAAAGCATATAGAAGCTCCAGGCATACTCTTAAATTACACATGTGCAAAACTAAGATTAATGTTGCTGAGAAAAAGAACTTGGCTCTAAGGATTCTGCAACATTGGCACAAACAAATCATTAAAAAGGGCGAAGCTGATTCACTGACATGGCAATTTGAAAAGCAATATTTAAAATTATCATGAGTCTCTTATCTTCTCCATGGCATCCACTAACCCAGAATAAAAGAAAGCAAATTCTTTGGATCAGGAATATAATGAGCAACAGTTTATTTAATGTTTTCTGACTTATATATTTCTAAGGTATTTGCATATTAGGCTGCGCTGCATATTCTGAGTGTTTAGCTAGATGAACAAAATACCCACAAAAATTTTGTTGCAGCTTAGTTTGATCCACATTTCACATGCAATAGCAAAGTCAGGGGACTCATCCGTACACTTCATGACCAGCTTTTGATTTCCATACCTGTATTTCCTATTAATTTCAACCTTGATCTAATGTTGAATGCTTTCAGTCAACAAAAGTAGTTTTATTTAATGAAGCAGTCTGAAGGCTCTTGGAAGATTTTCATATGCAGTGAATTCTGAGCTCATTACACGACAGTTATGCTGGTTTACCATTATTGCTCCTCTTTGGTGGTAAGACAAAGGAAAGATAGAAGGTCACAGTATCATTACTGATACTGATGGTAGGATACAGCTGCATCTTAGTTCCATGTGTGCATTTACTACCTATATTTTCAAGCTGCTATCACCTGCTGAGAAGTTGAAGACAAGGTGGAACGTTGCTGGTATAATGACTAATGAGGTAACACTGGCAAAACAAAATTTGCTGCAAATCAGTTATCAATGGATAAAGCACACTGTCTGTTACATTAAAAACACTGAATTTACTATTACTGAGTATAGACAGTAGCAAATCATTTGTGGGGGTTGACAAACTTACTACAGTTTTCTACACTCACTGATATTTGACAAAACAATTTTTTTGTGTATGTTTTGTGTATCAGTTCGGGTAGGCCTGCATGAAATTACAACATAACTTCAGTAAACAACAAACACAGTGGTACTTGTATCTCAGTAGGTATGACATGATCCACTACCCATGTACAGTGTTTGCTGAAGACAAACAGCTTTTTTATCAAATCTAGTGAGGATTTTTTTTCTGTTCACGTACAGCCTGGGATGTATTTGGGCTACTGAAACTCCTAACCAGTTTGACCATTGGACTTGTTGGAACTAGACTGAAGTAGGTAACAGCTGACATGGTGAAAACATGATCTCAGGAATTGTAAAGACACAAAACACGGAAAAATTCAAACTTACAGACCAGATGTTAGAGTAGGCTAATAAACACTATGACAGTAGGTATTGGATGCTGTTTGTTTTCTGGAATACATCGAGTCAATATTTTTGTAATGCCATGAACACCATTGATCTTTGTTTCACAAATGTTTGGTACATAACTGCATGATGCAGGTGAGAACCTTTCATTTTTAGCAGACACGGTCATGAACTTCTGTTTCTCTTTTGTTCTTGGACATTTTGCCAAAGGTCAATAGGATGAAAAATGCTTTTTGTAGGATTCCTTCCAAATTCTTACTGGTGATCATAATTAAAAAAAGGGCCTAAGATGAAGTGGATCACTGCAACTGAACAAAGTCAGATTCTCAACATAATCTTCTTTATGATCGAGTACATACCTATTGTTTCTGAGGCTTACTAGAAACACCCTGTGACATTCCAGCAGTTTAAGGTAAGAGGTGGTCTGGGCTTACTAGTATTATGCAGAAAATAATAACTAAACAGCACTTGGTGGCAAAACCTTTTTTTTTTTTTTTTTTTTTTTGGCAGTACTGTGTCATAAGTTCATCTTCAATTTGCTGTTTATTAACAACACTTATATCTTTTAAACTTATTTCATGAATACAAGCCTTGACTTTATGCAGATAAATACGTAGGCTATATTTCTATATTACTACTGGCTTTAGTATGTCTACCACTTTCAATTGAGCTAACTATTATTCTGTTCTATTATTTCTCTTCTCATTATTAAGACATAGACAAATTTGTTCAGAAGTGCAGTAAAAATATCAAGTAAAGCTTGATGTAGGGCCAATTCTTGCTGTTCCTAAATGCCCACTAATGATAATTTAACTTACTGAGCACCGTATTACAGAGTCCTTCAATCTGATTTTAGTGTTATCTGTCACTTAGAATGTTTTTGATCTGATTTTTGAATAATAGAACATACTAAATGTTTTACAAAGGCCATATATATAATTGAATAGCAATAATATATTATTGAAAGTTGCTCCATAGTAGAAAATTATCTTTTCAGTGTCACAAGTACTATGAAAAAGCCACTCACAGTTCTTAGAGAAATCATGAAAGTTACATAAATATAAATCCTGAAGAGACCTAGGAGATCATCTGAGGCAGCATGTAGCAAAGCAGATCACTGCAGATATTTTCTAACCTCTTCTTTAAAACTTCCAGTGGTAAGAATCCCTACAATCTCCTCAGCTTATTCTAACTTATCTAACCTTATTGAAACATTTTTTCCTAGTAACACCTTAAGTCTGCCTTCCTGCAAAATAATTCTAATTCTTGCCTTGATGTCAGTGGGTACAAAGAAGAATTTGTCTTTGCTCCTTGACAGACCTAGAATAAAAAAACCTCAGTTCCTGAATATTTTTCTCACGGGTAATGATTATTATTTTTTTTTTAATATTCTTCCTCTCCTCTGGACCCTTGAAACTTACATATGTGATATTTGTATGTGATCATCAGTGACCCCGGTGCCATTCCAGGAGCAAATCATAGAATCATAGAATGGTTTGGGCTGGAAGGGACCTTAAAGTTCATTGAGTTCCAACCCCCCTGCCATGGGCAGGAACTCGTCCCACTAGCTCAGGTTGCTCAAAGCCTCATCCAGCCTGGTCTTGAACACCTCCAGGGATGGGGCATCCACAACTTCCCTGGGCAACCTGTTCCAGTGCCTCACCACCCTCATAGTAAAAAATTTTGTCCTAATATCTAATCTAAATCTACCCTCTTTCAGCTTTAAACCATTACCCCTCATCCTATTGCTACACTCCCCGATGTCTGACCCTTGCGCCATGCTCATACTGAAGGCCCTAGATATAACTGTGAACAGTACCCAGTCCTTTAAAAGGGCAAGGGAAGAGTGGTGGGACACAGTGCTGCCACCATCATGTCCTCTGTGTGCCTTAGCCACTTGAGCCCATCCCACTTCCACAGCTTACTGGAAATGTTTGATCTTTTCTGTTGCAGTGGAAATCTCAACACATGACACAGCAGCACAGCCAGCTGGGAGAGAGCAATATTCAGCTTTCATTTGTCACATGCAACATTCTTTTTCTTAAATTTAAAAATAACATTTACTTTATTGGAAACAGTATGGCTCTCTGGACTTACATTACTCTTTTGGCTCACCACAACACCTGAAACATTTCCCATCATACTAGTGCTGAGCCAGTTATTCTATACTTCGTGTTTGCACCTTTGATTCTTCCCTACTAAGTTTACCCTTTGTACCACCTTTATCATATTTCACCTTCTTGATCTATCTATTTAGCAATATCACTTTGAACTCGGAACCCATCTCGTGTTACTTGTAGCCTCCTAAGTTAGAGACCTCCTCTTACTTTTAAAATGTGTCATTAATAACAATTTTGGGGCTATGGTTTCTAATTTTCAAGATGCCATGTTATAGTTTAATCTCTGTTTTCTACTTGTTCTGAGAGAATGTCAGGCATGAGGCAATATCACTGGAGTTACTAAGCATGGATACATCAAACCTACTTCTTACTGCTGGGTCAGCTACTCTGCCAAAGGAGAAGTTTAGATGAGCCTGATGTAAATAACCAGCTCTGCAATCGCCCTCAAAACGAGAGGGAGAGCCATAAATTTCCTGTAGCTTTCTTTGCCCTCTCCAGAGATCTGGGACTCACCTATCCTCCACAACTCCTCAAAGACAAAAGCTTGGAGATTGCTACTCTGTGTACTGTAGGATTAATCTGAACAGGCTATCAGGACTTGCGTAACCCTTCTGCCAGGTTTAGATTGTCATAAAACAGAACAGTTCCAACTTTAAAGGGGTTGCTATAAAAACACTATTCCAAAATATGGGAAAATTAAATTTATCTTGTGCACAGCTCACCTGCAACCTTGACTGAGTTGGTTTAACGAACAATATGTAATTACAAGGAGCAAAGGAAAAAAAAGCATCAACAAGGTACATAAACAGGCTCACACATGATGCCTAATTTCTAGAGAACCATAACTATTTTACAGTCCTCGCCTCTGGTGAGCCAACTGCTAGGCCAGCTGGTAGCTCTACCCCTCCTGCTACCGCTCTTTAGTCACAGTCAGGGACAGAAAACTCTTGCTGGGAAACAGGGTTGAATTCAAATTAAACTTTGGTGAAAGCAGTTTCCAGCTTGTTGGCTACCATCCTTTTGAACGATGGACTGTTCAATGGATAAAGAATTGGTTGTCTGGTCGCAGACAAAGGGTTGTGGTCAATGGCTCTATGTCTGGATGGAGGCTGGTCAGCAGTGGTGTCCCTCAAGGGTCTGTCTTGGGACTGGTGCTCTTTCACATCTTTATCAACGGCATAGATGAGGGAATCAAGTGCACCCTC
>NW_010125025.1:0-3004 GCF_000699245.1 Pterocles gutturalis
CCGAGCCAAGGGCTAACCCACCACACACAAACTCTGTAAGATCTTTTGGCTGATGTGTTTGGTTTGGGTCACTTAATGCATTTTGATTTGGCATTAGAAATCCTTAAGCCAGCTTGATCAGTAAATTGCAGGCTGACTTTGCCCACCTGTAGAGCACCTGGGCACCGACTGCAGGGCCATTAACAGAGCAAGAAACCCAGCTCATGACCCAGCATCTAAAAGAGAGGTGCTATGTTGTCTGTCTTCCTGTGGCTTCAGTAGCCCAGAACCGTAGCTTCCTCTGTTTAACAAAAACCAGCTGTTTTTTAAGCGGAAACCTATTCAAATCGCTAATACATTTTCTGTCCTTCACCACTGAAAACTGAATGTGAAGTAACCCCACTCTAATTGTTTGGTCATGGTATGCTTTTTTTTTTTTTTTTTTTTTTTTTTTTCTTTCTTTCAGTATTTCTAGTTGTGCACTGAAAACAAAATCTACTTGTAATTTTCTCTGGCTTTTGTAATTTGCTATTGGCTCTTATAGATTATTCAGTAAACTCAAATTGGTTTTTGTCTTAATTGGGTCTTGTCTGCATTCTGCCCTGGCCAATTTTCAGCCTATCATCTAAATTACTTTCTGCCCTAATAAGATTGACTGGTTGATACAAAATAGTATAACATTTATTTTACACCTCATATTCCGCTCAGCTTGTGTAGAAAGAATCATTTTAAAATTAACATATTTTGCAGTTGATTCTGGCGGCCATCAGTTTTCCAGAATATCTTGCTTGCTAAAAATAACAGGGAGAAGGCTGTTCAGTCAGACTCTTCCTTCGAACATTTATGTTTTTTAGCCATCACCCATGTCATAGTAAACTTTTCTGAAACCAGCTTTTGGAATTTTAATACTTTTTTCTTGTTGGAGTAGAAATCAGAGGTTGCAGGTGTTTAATGGTTCTGTTTACACAGCAGTTAATAAACCAGTGTTCAAATACATCTTCAGCTCAGGCTTCTCCCGCTCTGGGCCTGTGTTGCTGGTTTTTAATGCAGTTAAGTAACCTCATGTATTTTTTTCAAATTAAATGTTATATCATGGGTAATAGGCACTTTGGATAGTCCTTTTCAATGATAATAAATACACTGATCCTTGTTCTAAAAAGGACGTAACCTTGTTTCTAACTTCTCACAGTTCATAGGACACAGTAATGTGAAACTTGAAAGGTATACATCAAAGTTTTGGTATATGAATATTGCTGGTTCCATTTAACTTCCATAAAAATTATCCAAAGATAATTTGTCTGTGTGACACATAAGATAATGGTATTAGATATTAGAATTATTGTTTATTTGCTCTCAGATAGTAATCCCAAAAATCTTGTGAAGGTTTTTCTTTTTTTGTAAATGAAGTAAAACTATAAGTTTACATCACAAATGAAGGTTAAAAGTAAGACATATATTTGTGGGAACAGAGGGAGCGTGAGGTGGGTTACATCTTGTTCGCTCTGGAGAGGTGGCTTAGTTGTTCTGTTTGGCTGCCCTCAGCCCAGCTGAGTTCAATCCATAAGCACAATGGGCACAAGGGGCCAGTTTTAGATAGGCAGTAGGTTTCAGGGCGCTCTGACACCAGCCAGCTGAGGTACAGAACAGATTAAGCCATGCTGATAACTCCTTGACAAGGGGAAAAACTTGCTACCCAGATCCCCTCCTGTTCCTCTGTGCGTGAAGAGCCCCGTGCAGCAGCATCTCGCTGTCCTCCACATCCAGTTGGGCTGCATGAACCAGCAACTGGCTCTTCAGAGTCAGCGCAATGTGAATGTGTAAGGCACATGGGGGCTTTGGGGACCATACTGAATTCTTCTGTCATTTCCTGCTTAGCAGCAGTTCTGCTCTGACGGGGAAGATAATCAATGTCGTGTGTGGTTTCTACCTCCTGGCAGATCCCGCTAGCTGGGACCAAGCTGCGCCTTCCCTGGGTCTTTCAGTTCAACAGAAATCTGCATGTCAAATCTGTCCCTTTTTTGCCAGACGTGATGATATGGTAATGATCAAATATCTTTCCTTACCTTACCTTCCCTTGCTTACTTGTAGGTGTCAGGTTCTCCTTTCTCACTTTTGTTAAAGCCATTAAACTGTCAGAAAAAGCTAGTGCTTTCTTACAGTGATGAAGCTGCATTTGGGGTTTTTGTGGTTTGAGTTTTTGTTGTGTTTGGGGTTTTTTTAACTGTTAAAAGTTGCAATGTGAATCTTTTGATTTGTATTGCAGTATTTGTTACTACAAATTAATAGGTGGTTTTGTGGCTGAATTCTTCCACAACCTTGTTAGGAAATATGAAAAAATTAAAATCTTACAGTAATTACTTGTTCATGAAAACTTAAGCTCTAACAGAAGAGTAAGAAATATATATATGTAATTTACTTACAAGATTTATAAGCACTGTATATCCATAACTAAGAATATATACATCTTTGAATTGAAGTGCACAATGTACTTAAGTACATTTTTTTCCTGTTTATATATCTCTACAGTAACAAAATGAAAAGCAGAAAGTGTCACTATTAATGGCCTGTAAACAAGTATAAAGGTTATATTTGTATGGCCCAGAAATAGGATTAAAAAGGTGACCTAATCTTATAGTCCCAATACAGAAGAAACTCATATCCATTTTTCTTTGGCAGCATACCACCTCTATGTAGATTCATTATGAAGTTACTAAAACAACACTGTGTTATCAAACAACCTTAAAGCTGAGGATATATCTAGGCTTTATGATTACTACCAGCCACTTTAATAGAATACAAATATCATATAGGATGTCATCACTGTACACAGTGTAACACATCTGTATATTTTATAGGAATTTTCACATGCAAGCTTAAATTAAAATAGCTTGTGTTTCTGTAATTAGTCTGTCAAAATATGTGAGAACCTGAATTGTAACTGTAAGAGTAGAATTTCAAATATTATTTTAAATTTCTGTCACTGTATTGAGAAAAAATTTCATGTAAATATTCCTTTCCCGTTCCA
>NW_010125026.1:0-14717 GCF_000699245.1 Pterocles gutturalis
GTGGGCCGGCAGCGGCTGGCGCCCACACTCAGGGACACCAGGACAGCAGCGTGTGCTTACCCCCCGCGCCTTGGAGGGGAACATCTTTCCACTGAATGCTGCTGAGAGATAAGTAAACAACAAAAAGAGCATACCAAAGGTTTATCGATTCTACTGCAAGTATTCAAAGCTCTTCGTAGTCCTATGTGCCCGTGAAGCTGCGAAAGGCATGTTTGCCACATGCGGGTGCAGGTGGTTGTGGCATCTGAAGCAGATCAAAAGGATTGTACATGTTCTGGAGCCAAAGCATCTTCTTTTCAGACACTTAGAGAAATATTTGGATTTATTTCCCAAACAGTGCTGAGAGCCTGATTTGACGATCTACTTCATTTTGGCGGCTATGTAATTTCTGAGTTAGGCTCCCAGATGGTTTTATGTATCTCTACCATATTACACATGAAAATAAAAACAATATAATAAACTGCCTCATGAACTGTTCCTTGAAACCCTGCTCCTCCACCTGCTGCAGCTCTTCACTTCATCCTCTCCCTGCCTTGAAGAAGCTCATGCCCAGATTACCGAGTACCCCCCCACCCTCCAGGATTTACAGACCCAATCTCTTTTGCATATTATCAGGGAACAACCTCCAGAACCAAGGGCACAAAAAATCCTGCACCTCTCTATCAGATCAGAGTTATCTTGAGAGTTTCCTTCACTTATGTTCAGCTAATGCAGCAGAGGTCAATGCAAAACCACATGGAAGAGGAAGTTTCTTTTATTTTAATCTGATTTAACACTTTCACTCACAGACCGTCCTCGCTCCTTTCATGTGTATGAGGATGGAGAATTCCTAGAAGGAGGGATTTGTGGAGCGTATTGTACTCATTTGGTGTAACTCTGAGAAAGAAAAACCATGCAGCATTGTAACGAATGATACGATCATTTCTGACTTTCCTTCAAGAAAACTATCTTATTAACAGTTCTACATTGAAATAGGCCACCGCTTTATCCCTGGCACAACAATTTAAGGGAAAAGCAATTCATTTTGTCAAAGCATACCTTGGTAAATCTAATTCCATTCCAACAAATGAGCAGTGCAAAGAGGATTGGAGCTTACCATGAAATACCGAAATAAAGGTCAGATTTGTAGCAAGCATAAATCAACATTCTTGCATGGCTTAAGTGGATTTATGCCCATTTATACTAGGCAAGAATCTGGCTCATTACCACTGGATGGACTACAAATAGAGCGTCAAGCAGGAGTTTGAGTTTTAGCACTTATTTCCTTGACTTGTTAGCTTAAATCAGATTCTACATATTTTTGAAGACTTTTTGTTCACCGTAACTGAGGAGGAAGTTGGTCTGAAAGTTGGTTAAATTCCCTCCCTTGAAAGCAAGCTTTTCAAACAAGGTCTGTGCAGCATTAATAAACAGCTTGAGCAGAATGAATTGTTGTCAGCTTGTCCAATCCATACATTTCAGGTTCTGAAATGTAGCCTTTAGGGCAACATAAATAACAAAAAATCAGTTGATTGATTGTCTGAGGTTGCGATGATTTGGTGGTGCTCAGCAGGAGGTGATTCAGTGTTATAGACTTGTTCCCCTTTGAAGCACTCTCCTCTCAATAGTGCTGTGTGAATATTTAAAAAGCATGCAGCACACAGAAGTTGAGTGAAGCACAGTACAGGCAGGAGCAAGCCCATGTAGGACCTGTGCAGAGTTGCAGGAGAGTTTGAATAATCATCTCACAGGCTTTTCCACTCGGCATGGTTGCATCAAGCTTTCCTTGCAGCAGGCCTCCCACAAGCGCGTGTGGATGGCACGGCCGGCGCAGCCGCTGGGAGAAGACACCTCTGCTCTGCCTGCATCGCCGGCTCTTCCATCGCCTCTTGTTTGTGCTGGCATCGGGATCCGTACAATTGCACAATGAATGCGACCGGGAACCATTTGGCTGGAAGCAAACCCAACAACAACAACAACAAGTGAGTCCCCCTAAGGCCACGGCTTTCATCAGCGCAGCCAGACCGCTGTTCATTGGCCTCTGCTCTCCCGGCGGCTGCAGAGGGAGGTGAAGGTCACCGCTCTGCACAAGGACAGCTACCTGCCATTCTCCCCGTTACACGTGCTCGAGCGCAGCCGGTACAATGGATCCCAGCCCTGAAACACCGACTCTCGGCCCTCAGCAGGGCTGGAGAGAGGACGGGGAGGGACACACAGGGGAGAATCCTGGGCCACAGGGAACGTCCCTGTTGGGCAAAAACGGGGGAGGACATAGATCAAGCACTTCACCTGGGGGATCTCTGCCTTCAGAGCAGACAGGCTCTGGCAAAGTCAGATGTGGTTTGTGCAACCTAAAAACTGCTCACAGATTTTTTTCCCCCGGGTATCAACTAATGAATAATGAATGCTTCTATGCTGTGCCATTCTCTGCATTTCCTTGGCTGTTACTAAAGTTGTCTGACTTAGGTTTTCTCCTCTCAGCTTGGTGTCTGTAGACAGATCCTCTAGCAAAGTCAAACTCCTGGGGATCATTCATCACCACAGAAAGTGAAAAAACCCAGTGTTTACTGCATATTGCTAGGAACAGTGAAAAACATTTCTGAAAAAACACCTTTATTTGAACAGGAAGGTCCTTTTTAACTAGCAAATGTGTTCAGAAGTATTTTTACTGAAGCATTTGAAAAAAAACATGCATGTTTAGGAGCAGAATAGCCCAGCAGCAGAATTGTGCTGTTATATCTCAGAAACTTCAAGGCAGGTCTGTGGCTGGAACAGAAACTGTGCGGAGAAGCATCAGACACTGCAAGAAGCTGTGTTGATGAGCAAGGAGGAACACCCTCCAGGAGATCCCTTGCCCACCTGAGCTGTATTTAGATGAATCACAAAGCAGAGGCCACTTCCACTTACAAATGTCAAATCTCTCTTAGTATTTCCCACGATCAGTCGTAGCAGTTTTAGCCTTCATGTCTGTCTTAGCTAAATGCTGCTCTTGGTAATTCCGTTTCCCTTGTATAAATTCCCTGGCAGTTTTCAGTTCAGTTAGTTAAATAAACCATAATTTCCTGCCTCAAATGTCAACTATTGTGGCCCAGGGTTCCCTAAGGGTCTCGCTGCCTTTAGATCAGCTGCTTCACAATCTGAGCACATTCTCCTCCTTCTTTAAAGCATTTTCTCAGCTTTTTTTATATGAGGACTTCCCCTGTACAGGAAATCCAGGCTTTAACAGTAAAGATAATAGGCAAGTCATTTTCTTCAGCATCAGAGGGATTGCAGGAAGCCATGCAGCTATGGCACTGAATCGTAGATTCAGCCAGATTCAGTTCATGTCACTCAAAGGAGACGTCCTTTGGTTGGGGTTTCACATGGTTGAGGTGCATTGCAAAGTTACGCGTGGAGACCTGTACTCTCCTATTGGTAGTCGGAGGTGTTACAACATCTTTTTTGGCCTGTATTACCAGGCTGCCTCCCTGTGGGGGCTTCTGCAGTTCTACCTTTTGGTAAACAACCCCAAAAACTTCTGAAGATACCTTTGGACTTTCCCTCTGCAGGTGAGGATGTCAAGGGCTCCTTTATTTGGCAACTGCTGACCCAACAACAAGGGGCGAACAGCCGCAGATTTTGAGGCTATGGGTACAATTTTAAGTCTTTCCTGAGAATTAGCATGCTAGAGGTGGAGAACTGATACCCTCCTTTATGGTGAATAGTATCCTATGTAAGAGTTTCATACACCTTGCAAATGCTACTTAGCATTGGCTTAATAAATGCCACTTCTGCCTGAGGTGCTGCGGCGTCTGAGCAGTGGAACGAAGGGCACTGATCCCCGTTGGGTCCAGTGCTAGAGAAATGCAGTGTCTGACACAGACTTTGCACTCTTAAGAACCCTCCTGATTCCCTTGTCCAGCAATGGAGGGTTTAGCCGGTCTGCAGGTCCCCTCTGCCAGCCAGTCTCCCCGTCTCCATTCCGATCCGCACAGCACTTCTGCCGGGAGCAAAGGGCTCAGATTCGTTTGCATGTTTTGAAACATGATATAAGCAGGCAGCATTAGTCAGAACCTGATGGTGTCTCTTACCTAATGCAACAGAAATACTGCGCTCCAGAAGCAATAGTATCTCTCTCTTACACAGAGGAGTGCTTGACTCTCAAACATTTTTCCCAATTCCCAGATATATGAAGACCCCAGGCAAAGGCTTTCCTGCGGAGGGACCTGCAGAGCACTTGGGTTCCTGGCTGTAAAACTGGGCAGCTCACCACCTTTGTGGTAAGGCAAGGAGGTCTCTTGCCCTCAGAGAAATCACCAGGCTGGGGTGTTATAAGGATGGCCTCAGCCTGCTCCTTGCCTCCAGGTCCTTTCCATGCGAGTGGTTTTTGTGAGGAGGGCAGTGCAGGTGAATTGTGATGGCTTGTTTATACAGTCACACATCCAAAACTAAAGGTCAAATCACAAGGTCCTCAGTGAGGCAAAGCTCTTAACCAAGTGCGTGTTTCACAACCTCTGCCACACTGGGTAACCCGTCTGGGGGTGGGAGACCTCACTGATTCCTGCAGAGTTATCAGGATAATACCTGGCTTAAATCCTGGCAGTGTCGAGGCCCCTGTCAGGTGCAAAAAACAACCTTCCTGATGTCTGCCCAGTATAAACTCTTGTCCCAAAATTTTCCCAAAGCCTACCCAAAAGAGCAAGCCCCTGTGTCTTCTAATTTATGCTTTTTGAACCCAAAGCAGCAAGAACCTCCTGATGTGCAGAGCAGAGACACTGGCCAGGGCTGGGGAGCTCTCTGTGCTGGCCATGCCCTCTCCGGTGCTGCTCAACAGTGCTTCTGGGGAAGGAAGCTTTTGCTCTTTCTTTGCTGACCTCTAGAAGAATTTGGTTTTCTCTACCTCACCCTAGCTGTCTTCAATTTTATGCCACCTCCGGGCAGTTGTCATATAATATCACAGCAGCTTACATACTAAGAAAACAAAACCCAGTAATGGCAGCATCTTTCTTTCCAAGCTTGAGTATTTACAGAAAGTTTGTTGCTTCTTGAATCTTCCACATCAAAAAAACCCACTAAAACCCACTTAGAAGCCCTATCACTTTTGCGGTGCAGGGGAAAAGATTTGAAGCAAATATGTCTATACAAATGCTTACATTGCTGTATAAATTATCAAATCAAAACTTGGTACCAGTTTTACTGGCATTTAAGTTCAAATCTGTAAGGTTGAGAAGTACCTGTAAACATTTGGGGAAAAGATTTATCTTTATTTCAAATAAAAGGAAAATGTTACAACCTGGCTTTGTGGCACAGAAATCTGGTTCTGGAGCTAAAACTGAGATATGGAATTGCTATTGACATCTTTTCTCATTCATCTATTTGCCTGAAATTTGGGGGAGAAAATCTCTTACAACCAAGCTGGGCCATGTTCAAGCCTTTGCTGATAATGCCTGGGCCAAATTCACAACTCGGACATTCAATGAGCACAACTGATGGCTCTGAGGAGTTTGACTAGCTGCCAGATTGATATGTCTGTGTATCCCATCAATGACTGCTATATCTCATTTGGATTTTTTTTTTCCCCTGATCTCTCTTAAATTGATTTTTGGCCCGTTTGTTTGGCAATCTTGAAGAAGCACTGCAAAGCGGACACAAGATAGGACCAATGCTAAGCAACCAGATGTAGAAAGACTGGAGCAATAAGAAAGTGTATTTGTTTTTCGCTGTTTAAACAGGATTTACCAGCTGGGAAACTGTCTTGCAGGTTATATTGCAGTTCCATTAAACTAATCCAGAGCACAAACACATCACACAATGTGGTCTTACAAACACACCTTGTGCAAATACCCCTGCATGCAGGAAGCGATACGGCAGGAATGGCTTAACTACAGTCGCTGGAGACGCAGATGGGAACGAAGGGCTGTCTAGGAGAAATGGGATATTACGTCAGATATGTCCTATCTAGGCAAGGCTACATTTTCCCCATATGTGAGGCATCGCCATCCACCTGTCAGCAGCTGCTCTGAGATCCTGTGGGATCACTGGAGCCCTGGCAGAGCCAGGGCTGGAGCTGGGGTGAAGAGAGAGACGAGGACAGTGCCAGGAAAGAGGGGCTGAAGAAAGGGTGCCAGCCGGTCACCTGCAGTGTTGCTTGAATGCCAAATTTGTACCATAAGCACAAAATTAAAGACCCTAAATACAAAATTAAGACACTATATACCAGCAGCTAAAAAACTAGAGTCCTGCTGTGGTGGATCACGACAGATAAGAAAAATTTTTACTTTGTAAGATTTATTTCTAGGCTTGAGAGTTCGCAAGAAAAATTCCATCAAAATCATGTCATTCTGATCCCTGTCACACCCTTTTCTTTCTTTTCTGTCTCAATTTTAGAGGCTGCTCTTTTAATAACTGTTTGCAGTTGAAATCAATGCCATGCATCACCAAAAAGGCTGAAATCCCAGCTTTCCTAAGGGAAAGCATTTCCCCACCCATCCCCATGGGACAGGACAGTGTTCAGCCATGTGTCTGTTCAGCTGAGGATGACTCTCTGAACATGCTGTTTTCATCTTTTCTCCTTCCCCATGTTACTCTGGACATGGTAATTCACAACCACAGCAGGTTTACATGCCTCCAAATACACAAATCTGCCGAAGTGTGGGGACTTCAGAGAGCTGAGGTGTAGGGCAATGCAGAGGTTAAACACTGTTGTATGCAGTATGTTATTGGGGTCTATTTTTAGCAGCTGTGGTTGCTGTGTGTTGCAACCTTAAATCAACTCTGAACTTACAGTCACAAAAATGAAACTGAAAAATTAATTTGATCCATAGACTGTCCAAAAAGAAATCCCATTCTCAATATTTATAGAACAAATAAACATAAACAACTGTAAAAATGTCTTTTTTGTCCCCTCTGGTTAAACATAGACCTCCTCTGCTCCTCATCTTTGTCTGTATAGTAAATGTCCCAGCATCCGTGCTGTGAATAATCATTGTTGGGACTTTGTGTTTTCTTAGGTCAGCGCCACAGAAATGTTACAGCTGTTAGGAACTAAGAGGGCTGACTGCCAGGTTTTGTACCTATTCTTTTGGGCCCGAGCCTTTTTTTCACTTAGACAATTTTCCCTTTAGCATACCTGTGCTGAAAGAAGTTGCCTGAGCATAGTGGCTCCTGATTTGCATCACTGGAACTCGGAAACGCTCACGCTCTCCTTTCTTGGCCAGTTTGAAGAAGAGTAACCCGAACTGCTTATTTCTCTAGTTGGTGAAGCACTGGGCTTTCTCATCTCACACAAGCTGCCCTGTTAGCTTTGTTCTCCACCGTCTGTGAATGCAGAGGGGCTTTTACACACCTTTGCTATTTGATTTTATTCTTTCCTATGCCCAATCTGTCCAACTGCCTTTGCTTTTCAGTTGCTGTTTTGCAAACTGGCTCCAACAACCCTCTTTTGCCATCAGAGGAAAGGCACAATCGCATTATTGTACTGAGTGAATGCAGTTGCTCATACATACATGTAGCTGAATGGGAGATTATTTAAATATTTTAAACACTCTCCTAATTGGAATAATGACATGCTAGGAATGGGAGTGCGAGAAGAATTTGTATTCAGATTCCTGAGTTTCAGTGAATGAGTAATCAACACTCCATCACTTCCTAAAAGGTTAAACAATTTGCTGGTTACTGTAAAAAAACCATTTGACTGCATTAAAACAAACAAACAAACAGAAACCCAAGAATGGGTATTTCTGGTGATCTTTAGATGACGTGAAAGCTTTGTGGACCCCTTAGCAAAGCTGACTTGAAATGCTGGTGGCTGGCTGGTGCCCCAGGGCTGCCCCACCAGCCCCAGCCCCGTGCCCATTCCAGCCATCCTGGCCCTGGTGTCAACACCAGCGCTCAAAAGCCCATGCTGTGAGCCAGACTGGGGGGCTGATTTGGGTTAAAAAATAATCCAGCAAAATGTTTACTTGTCTCTGTGTGTGCGTGTTTGGAAGCGGGCTCAGTTTCCCCGTGTGATTCATGGAGAGCCTGTACCAAGGTCTGTGCTGGCACGAGGGCAGGCACGGGCAAGGGGGGAAATGGAGCAGCCCCAGGAATCGGGAAAGAAAATATTGCTGACTGATATTGCTGACAAATATTGAATTTCTGAAGCCACTGCCTTAGACCAGAGCAGTGGAACAGTGCCTGTAGCCTGTACCTTAGCAAGGCTGCCCCATCTTCACATCTTTGCTTACAGCCTTATTCTTATCAACAGTTCGTCATTCTCTTGGTTAATTTGTTGGTATAAAGTCAATTATATGCAGTTATTCAAAACTGTGTGTAGTAGTCTAACCTAATTGTTTTTATACACAAAATCTCATTTTCCTGTCATCATATTCACAATAATTATACCAACACTTTTGATCATTTAACTAAAAAAAAGCCTTTAAGCAGTTCTGAGTGATTAAGCTTTGTTGCCACTATTCTCTTTTGCATCCTCCAGTCCTATGCCTTTCTTTTTATTCTTTCCTGTAAATTGTCTCTGTAATTAATTTCATTGGGCTTGATCTGAAGCCCATGGAGGTGAATGCACAGACTTTCCTTCACTTGAATAGGCTGCAGATCAGACCTCCTGTAAATGCTTTAATAGGCACGGGTCAAGGACTTGCAATGAAGAACACCTGCTTTACTGTGTGTGTTGTTATTTCAGCTAGCTTCAAACTAATGGTATTGATGCAGAAATGCAAACTCTTGAAGGTACAACACTGGAAAGTAAAAGTCTATACTACCCTTACTACAACACTACTCAGAAACGCCAGCCGCAGTGCAGGTTGCACTGTGCCTCACCCACGCATCCAGCGAGAGACAAACAGATGGCTTGTGGCAGAACTGAGACTTGAACCCATACAATGCAAGTGCAAATGTAGTGTCTGTCCCCCTCCCCACTCCCAGCCATGTCTCTCGTTCTGCTGAGGCACAACAGCACATGCACCTGTACAAATGCAGTATTCTCTACACATTTCCTTGTCAGATAATGTTACAGGAGGCAGAACATTAATTCAAAAGCAAGAGCTGACCCTTGGGTGTTTCTAAAAGCCCCAGCACTGTTTGTTTGCACAGCAGCAATTATGGACTCTGCCACTGACAGCAACGAATAAGTCTTTCCATTTTTTTCCTGATAAGAAGACTCTTTGCAAGAGATCACATGTACGTGTCTCACAGGGCTCAAAGTTTCCTAATCCTTTTGCTATTCCACTTTTCAGCATTACCAGATGCGCTGCAATGTCCAGCTTTGGAGGAGAGGCTTGAGCTGAAGGGACTTTTGCTGCCCAGTTTATATAGTCCTGCTAGAAAGCAGCCACTTGTGACCAAGTGTAGTAAAAACATAAAAATTCCAACTCTAGCTGAAGAAAATCCTTGTTCTCATTAATGGCTCAAAGCAAAACATTAGTGTTAGTGCACCGTCCCTGCTGAAAAGTATACCACGCTCTCACGTAACTACAAAGTCAGCCTTAGCTGCTAAAAGAGCTGCATTTTGTCACAGCAGCAGCATGAACACACATGAGTTATCATGAGATGAAAAGCAGGCAGTTAGCAGTGCACCCTGAAGTCAGCAGTTCTGGACAGACACATGTGCTGATCTCAGCACGTTTCCTTCACAGCAAAACCACACTGTCGTCTTCTGAGTGTTTCCACCGCAGGAAAACTAATGACTGTTAGCTATCCCAAGTTTTAAAAATGAAAAAGCTTTAAAAAAATGTTAAAACCTATTTTTAGCAATGATTATAACTTAAATCTCTTCTTTAAGCTTCTCAAACATTTGTAATTTGCCTCCTGATGTAAATCCAGATTCAGTTATTTATGCTGGATTTACTGTCTGTTATCCTTTGGCCACTTGCTGACCCTGGCTCAGAGACTACATGAACTCTGGTGACAAACAGAGCTTCCTCTGTGCCAAACAGGAAAAATTTAAAACCATTTTTATCTGACGTGACAATACTGATAGTAGTGCAGAGAAGCACTTTGGACTTCTGATATTTGCATTTCTTTTTGCCCCATGGAAGAAAGACTAGGAGAAAGCCAAATTAGCTCTGTGCTTAACAGAAACACTGGAGATGGTAACTGCAAGGACACATTATTTACTTCATCAATAAGAGTGACTCTGGAGTGCAGTCTTACATGCTTTCTGAATAATTGTCTTAGATGCCAGTTCCTAAATGCTGCCTAACTCTCAATTGCCAAAATAGGGATTTTTATATGACTTGCCTCCTACAGCTGGTTAGCAATAGGTACAGAAATTTTTAAGCACCATCCAGATTTTCCTCTGTAAAATAATTTTTCTTCTTTAGCTAAAAATCTTCAATAGTCTAAATAAAAATTCTAGTTTAACCATCTCAGTCTTGCATAAGGTGAGACACAGGGCAAGCAAAAGGGCAACCGAGCTCACACAGACTGGCTATGGCCCAGTGAGCAAGGTACCACTGTTTTATTCTTTCCTACAATGAGAAATGCTTGTTACAAAGCAATCTGCTGGTAAGGCAGTCAGATACAGCCACCCCAAGAAGAGAACCACTGGTAACCAGAGTTTTGTGTTTCTCAGAGCCTGAAATTGTTTTCCAAAGACAACAGTTAATGTCAGCTTTGCCTACTTCTGATCTTATTTCTAATGTTCCTCTGTATTTTGCCCACAGGCAAAAGTCTGAAGCTTGGACATGTTTAAGCTATACCTCTGGAGGAGCTGAAAAAGTCCCAAATGAACTTAAAATATTTCCATATTTGCAAGAACAAAAAATAATGATTGAATTATCTCACACCCCCATGTCCTTGGGACAGAGCCTTTATGGGGGCAAACATGAGCTTGCTGTCCTTCCTCTGCCTGATGTCCTGGGATGTGAGGTGGGTTGGGAGGCAGACAGCAGCCCCGTTGTGCCAGCCCAGTGATACTGCACTGATGCTTAACCTAAAATCTCCCCCTGCCTTCACTCTGCTCCTGGCAGCTGTGGTGAAGCCTCGGTGCACCAGGTGGAAAGGATTTGCACCAGCACCAGCATCTCCTCTGCCCATCAGGAGGCTCGTGCCCTCCGTTTGCAGCATTTGTCCTCCCTGTGCAGATGCAGGAACCACAAACACTAAAGTACTTTGAAGTCTAATGGCTCGGTAGTGTACTGAAATGTTAAAAAAAACCCACTAAGGATGGCAGGGGAAAATAATTGTCTTTGAGGCTGCTACTGCAGATATTTATAGCAAAGAAATGCTGGCCCATATTTAAGGCTATGCCTTCCAGCTTAGCAGCTGAAAACAGGTGAAGCACAGGGGCAGTGTGGCTGATAAAGGAGCTCCTCCTGAGTTTGTGTACTGCAGCATCTAGGACTTTGGTAGACAAAAAACTGTTATTCCAGGTTAAGAGGGCAATGCCAGTAGCTATCCTCAGCTACTCTCCCGTCTCTCCTTTCCTGATATGTTGGCACACTGGTAGCCTCTGAGAGGAGCCAGACGTGGATCCTGCCTCACTTCTCTTTTCTGAACATGTTTCTGATTGGAATGAGCAATGAGTGTCACCGTGGATGGCTGCAGGGGTGCATGTCTATCTGCATTTGCTTGCTGAAAACTGCCACCATGCAGTTCTGGCTGGAGGAGACTGGAGCAACGATGCTGGGAGCAGAAATTCCCAGGCCGGGGCACAGTGTGACCAGCAATGCTGAACTGCACGGCTGGCCAAGTGCCCAGGGCCTGACAGCATGCCCAGGAAAAGAGAAAACCCTAAGGGAGAGAAAGTAAAACAGACCAAAAATAAATGCAAGCGGAAGGGGCCTGCATAGGCTCCCTTACATGGGCCAGTAAATGCTGGCTCATGCCTTTGGTCCAAAGGCTCCTGGGGCACCTGGGGCTCAGAAAAGCCCTTTCCACCACTGACTTTGTCCTCACCAGCAGTCCCTGACTGCATCATACAGGTTCCTGCCTGCCCTGGAGACAGCATGCTGGCCTTGAACAAGGGGCAGGCTGCAGAATTTGGGCTGGGAATTGCGCCTGTGCTCCGGAGCAGGGTCTGCACCGTAATTCTGCACAAGAGCAGGTGCCTCATTGCACGTGGACTCGCTCACGGTTCTCCTTGGGCTCCTTGCAGGTTCTTTGCAGAGCTATAGGCTCCATGGCAAGATGCTGACACAGCAAGCAGGAAGGGATGGTGAAAAGGCTTGAGAGGTCTGACCAATCCAGCATGGCTACATGATAACGGAGCAGCATTAAGTTTGTTGGAAAAATCAAGTCCAGCTGCTTACTTCTACTGTTTTTACTGGGTCAGTACTGTATGGGGCTGTCACGTTTCTGTTCCTCCATTTCTTTGTCCTAAACATGAATTTAATGTTTCAGGATGTGATGAGAGAGTGTGGTTTGGGTGCTGAAATTTCAGAGACAGAAGGAAACACTGTGCCTTGTCTTTCCAGCTCTTTATAATTACTTGGCTTTCTGGGTCTTCCCTGAGGGAGTCTTCACTTCCTTCTGCCAATTGTATATGGAGATTAATTACTTTGATTCACATCCTGGATCCTGGCACCTGCTAATTAGGTGTCTGCAAGGGCTGGAAGTGGGGTATGCCCTACGTAGAGCTTCCTGAACTCATCCCAGAAAGGCAGTTAACTGAGGACTTCCTCTAGTGCCAGTGTTCAGAATCCTCCCTCCCTCCTTTCTCCACCTCAGGCTGCTCATTCCCCTCCCTCTCCCCAGACTTTCCAGCCCTCAGTTTTTCTCTTTGTAATTCAGCAGAGCCCCACAGAGAATTACGTGGGCACAATGATGAAACCAGGAAAGGAGCAGGAATGAGAGGTCCCTGTCCTCACTGGGCCTCTGCAGAGGGCTTTTAGGCTCCAGTGACGCCTCCAGGGCTGAAAACACAGGTTGCAAGTGCTTTGTGATTCCCAGGTGACAGCGCTAGTGTCAAGATTCAGGTGTGATTCTCTAATGCTGGGCAGTGATGTATAAATACTGACCACTAAAATGAGGGCTGTGCCGCTAGGTCTAGTCTGGGACCAGTACCACATGCAGGTCTCTTGTGGGATTTTTGCAGTGAGAGACCTAAAATGCTGGGTTTTCTCACTGAAGCCAAGCATGACCTATCCAGAGTATTATGAATGCAGCTAAGTCTGAACTGTAGGCTCCAAGAAAAAGCCATTTTCAATAAGGACCTTTTTATAGCCCATACGTGGAAAGAAAAACCCTTTTATTTATCCTCATCTCTGCTGGGTTTGAATTAGGCTGTGAGCGGCCTGGCCGCCAGGTATGCTGAGGATATACAGAGGGAAAAGCCCCCAGGCTGTTATCCTGTTCCCTCAATAACCTCACTGTAGTGTTTACTGCCATGTCTAAGCTTTGGCAAGACTGCAGAGAACAAAGAAATTTAAATAAATGTCTCCTGAAGCTGTTTAACGCTCTCAGGTGAACCTGTCTGAGCTGTACCCTGTTCTACTGCACACCCTGTAACGTAACGCAGGAGGGACAGACCACTGGTTTCGGTTCCTCTTGAGATATTTTGGGGGTCTGTCCTGCTGACTTAACAGCTTTTGTGGTTTCTGCCCATATCTGTGGAGGAATCGGCTGCTGATTCAGCTGTGGCTCTGTCGCGAAGGGGAACCTGGGTTTGGGTTCTGAGGTGGCCAGCGCTGCCTCCAGGAGCCTTCCCCTCTTCCCAGGGGAACCCCAGTGCCAGGGATGGACTCAAAAGCACAAGTTTTGGTTTCAATTCGCTTTTTTAAAATACTGCCTTTTCAAAAACCAGTTTCCATAGTGACAGGGAACTGTGGCACCATTGTGAGGGTCCAAAAAGCCCAGGCCGGGTGTTAGCCAGCAATCCAGCAGCACAGCCTGCCCCAGCCCCTGCCGCGTTCACAGCGGGGCTCTGCTGCCAACACCTCCCTTCCCACCAGCCACCACCCCTGAGCACCACAGCTTCACTTTAGCACAGGTAAAATTATGTGTTTCCAAAACAGGGATATATGCTCTCTGGCTCGTTTGGGGTTAGCTGAATTCAAGCTGACTTTGCTAGAAAGGGAAAAGGCAGATTTGAAGACAGCTTTGCAGACTGGTGTAAAAAACCAACATGTGCTCATGATCATACGGAGAGTCAGCAGAGGGGCCCGGCTGAAAGCTCAGGTCCCATTTAATTCTTATTTACTAGAATGCGCTGCATCCCTCCTTCCCTCCCGTTATTCATTGTACGGGGTACTTCCACCCATGGCTACAATCCATACCCCCCCCCAAAGGGCCTAGGGAATGTCACACAATCATATTATTCTTCTGGTCCTTGCTTTAACATGTATGAAGCATGCCAGCGTGGCTCAGAAAATCCCCCAGGTTCAGCTCAATGCCAGGCGGTGGAGCTTTGCAAGTGACGGATGCTGCCTCTTATTCACAGTGCTCGTTTACCGTCACCCTTTGTTATCTGCTGGATTATGTTGCAGCCTGTAGTATGCAAAGAAATACAACCACAGCACTCTTACAGGTAAGTCTTGGCTAAAATTACAGGTACCCGTCAAGAGCTTATGTTACTTGTAGCTTTTAGATAATGTTCATTACGCACGTGTAAGAGGCAGAGCAAAGTGTGGCTGTGCTGCTTGTACAAATCTCGGGAACCCTCTCTGTCGGTCTGGCACTTAACGTCTTTCCTCAGGAATACCCCAGGCCACAGATGTCCATGAGGGTCTCTGCAGCCTGTGGAGCCAACTGGACGGGGACAAGGATGCCTGCCCAAGGGGCACAAGGACATAGACCTAGACAGGCTGGAGATTTGGGCG